>NC_142803.1:50493381-50793381 GCF_049724085.1 Artemia sp. Qi Xiang Cuo
AAATTACGGAAACTCGCATCACTACCTTTACAAAATAAGTAGGTTATTTGGGTATTTTTGAATGCTATATGCTTTAATTTAATTGCGTGTGATGTAACCACAGTGGTCAACCTAACCATTACTTATTTTGTCAAATTGAAGTTGGGCAAATTTTAGGCATTACTTAAGCGTGCGATTTCACGGAAAGTCAACAAGTCATAAACAGTTCTATTTGCTCGAGAACCTAATTCGGTATGGTTTTCGAACTCAAGCCACTTTTCTAGCCAAATTATGACCCCAAGTGGAACCACAAGTCTGTCTAATTATGGAGGACAACTTTGCTTGTTAAGGGAATGCCCCCTTTAGTCCAAGAACTACAAAATATATTTTAGAATTTAAAGAATTCATCCGTAAGTGGAATAAAAAGACCTATTTTTGGTTGACTTTACTTATGTAAATAATAAATCGAATTTTGCATAGGGTGTATCAAACTATTAGATTAGTTATGATTTTGTAAATAGAATAATATTCACTGCTTTTTGCCAATTGAGGTTTGTTCGGAAAAGTAGCTTTTGGCTGGTAGAAACTGTAGGCCATCTAGACTGTTCGATGTTGGAGCTAAAAAGTTTTACACATGGTTTTCGGCCATTGCAAATCACCTTTCGATTGAGTATGAGCTCTTTGATTCGGATTGTGTTGTCGTTTTAAAAATTGGCTTTGGTGGTTGGTGTAAAATTGTGTCTCCAGAAAGCGCTCTCCGTTTTGGCATAACGCACATTTGCTTGGTAACTGAAGCTGCAATGAATCACTTCAAAAAAAAGGAAAGGAAAAAGGAACGGTGTTATCCCAGGAAAATAGGCTTTTTTCAGGTCCTATAACTTTAGGAGATACTTGTTCTAATGTTTAAAATTTCAGTTTCTTTTCTGTCATTGTCAAGGAGCTGCGGAGGTTGTACTACTTGTCTCCGTTAAGAGCTGTGGTATATTCTAGGATAGGGATACCGTCCAACGGAGGATCAAGGTCACCAAGACTTTCACCTAAGCAACTACTTCATCAAGAAATGGGATATTTTCAGGCAATACCTCATACACTTGTCAAAATCCTGGGTTTTGCCAAATTCCTGGGTCCTATGGGCTATTATATAGGAGGGTGTTTATTTTCTCCCTGCACACAGGTATACTTAATAGTTGTATGCAACTACGTTCTTTTTTGGCGCGGTCTTTGTTCAGAGGTAACCCTAAGAGCCTTTTGCTGCTTTTCTATGTATTATTCCTTCCTTTCCCCCTCCTTAGTCTCTTCATACAGTGATTGGAGGGTATCCAGCCCTCTTCCTGTATCTTTTTTGCTACTCAGCCCACCGTAAGCCCTTAAGACATTCGGTCCAATATCCATTTTGTTCAGGATAAGGATTACCTGACCCCCATAACCTCTGGTGCAAGGCTCGTAAATATTTTAAATTGTCAGTTGTTTACACATAAGTCTCACAATGAGAAAACTCTTAAGTATTCGTTCATCTAAGGGATTATTCTCTAGTCAAGAGCATCATACATATCTTGTGGGAGCGGGTGAGTGTTAGGGGACTGTAAGTGTGCTTTGTCCCTGATCAGTTTGAAACTTACAGTCGTAAATTCTTGGGCCAAGAGGGACAAAATTTAGAAAAAATCAATTTAGGGTCTATCTCCCCCCCTCCCCAAAATAAAATGAGACCCAACACAATTTTTTTACTACTTGCTTGAAATTTGTATCTTTAAGTAGTTGGACTAAATGGACCACAATTCAGGAAAAACAATGTTGATACTCCTGAAAACGGTGCCTGGTATAGAGCTGGAAAAGGGCCAAAACATTTTCTCCGGCCTCTTCGTATGGAGGGGGTCCTTGAAACTTGGAGGAGGCTAATTCAACTGGAAATTAAAAGCTCTAGCGTCCTTTTATTTTCTAAAAGTGATTGGAAGGCATCCGGCCTCTCCGAAATTTTAAGGAAATCATTTTGTTCAGAAACATCAAAAGGTCTAATAGAAGTTGGCATCACTTCCACAGCCCCCTGGGGAGTGGCCTTAGACTATGCAAGTAATCCTTTGTCCACAGGTAGATTTTAGTAGAAAAGGTGACCGTATCTGGTTTTGGTTATTTGATCAGCTGGGAACTCTTAGAAATTGTTTGCTAGGCCTAGATTCCCAAAGTTTCCGAAGGACATGCACTCGAGCTTTAAATTATATGCAATATCTTGGGAACGGCTAGAGGTACCAAGTTGAAACTCTCAAGGGTTTTTTTTTTTGGGGGGGGGCAAAGGGGTGCTAAATTATGACTTGGAGAAGAGAGCAAAGATAATCAAAAGGCATAGTGCGCATCTAGGTTATACAAATTAAATATATACAATATTTTGGTTATGACTCGGGGAATGGAGTTGAAACTTTCAGGTAGTTTTGGGGAAGGAATTGTTGAAGGAATTCCTATTTTGCCAAGGGGGGGGGGGCTAAATATGTTTGTTAATGAACAACGTACACGTTTTTGCACTATTACTCAATATAGTTAAGTAGCGAAATAACTCAAAAATACAATGGTTATCAAAATAGTGTATCTGCAATTTCTTCGGATCAGCTCAATTTCAAATCTTCAGGTTCACTTTTTTTGGTTGGGGGGTGTCATTTGGACTTCAAAATTTCGAAAGAGGATAGAAAGAGAGAGACGGAGGGGCTCCAATCTAACTGAAAGTTTTTGGAATATAAATTCGTGTTTGACCTATAATCTATTAACAGTTAGGTAGTGAGGTAAACTTAAAGTAACTATGTGTTGCTAGGTGATTAAAAACAACGTATCTACACTTTCCTGATAACGGTTTTTGGGATCAAGCAAGGAATGTCGGGGGAGCAAGTGGACATCGTATCTTGAATTTGATGGAGGTCTAAAGTTTATGGCCCCCCATATTTTTAAAACTTTTAGCTCTATAAGACCCTTTAAGACTAGAATATACTACCGATTAAGTAATGATCTAAACAGAAGAGACACTACATGTACCCATGTGATCAAAATCGTGTATCTGCATATTTTGGGCTTAGCGGCACGGGGTTAGGGAGCCAAAACTTTGTGTCCCTATTCACCTAAAAATTTTGGCACTATTAGCCTCAGTAAAACGTTGAATCTGTTCAAGGTGAAGTGATGGAGCAAATAACAAGGTAAAAAGACAGCAAATGCATCTACGTTATCAAAATAATGTATATGTAATATTTTGGGGACGATTGGGGTGATCAAGTTAAAACATTTAGAGAGTGTTTGTGGAGGGGATTGAGACTTCCAAATATTACGTTTATGGAAAGGGATAAGACTAACAAAAGGATTTTATTGCCTAAATATTTGTTTGCTCCAAAAAGGACAAAGGATTTTTTCTTAAATGCTTGCAACTTATATCCATAGAGACACTTATGTACTGATATGTTGACACGTTGGTCAAGGAGGATATGTACAGAAAAAACGCAAACAATTTTATTTCATCAGGAAATGGGCCAAGGTTTGTGCTTCGATCAGCTAAGACTCGTAACACTTTTGTTCTGCCCAGTTACTTGATTTTGAATTCTTCGATCATTCCAGACTAAAAGATTTTGGACGCACCAAAACGAGGCTATTTTCATTTCTGAAAGGCTTGTAACTTACAGGACGCGTAGACAGAGTATAATAGAGCTCAGTTAAGACAAACATATCTTGGAGATTGTTTTTAACATCTTTTGACACCTGAAACGGGCTTGAACTTACAGGGCAAATATACAGAGACAAGAGACCTCGATGAAGACGCAAACTACGCAAAGACGAACCAAAAAATAAATAAATAATAATGTATTGACTCGTAATGCCCAAAATAGGCTCAGATTTCTTTTGTCTCCAATCAGCCAGTAACTGATTGGGCATGTATGGCCAATATTTATGTTCAAGTCAAGGAAATCATCATCGTTATTTTAATGAGGGAGTAGTATAAAATGTTCTTGAAAAAGTCATTATTTGTCAGCTAGAAAATGGAAATCGATTGAGAGATATCAAATTTCATATTTAGTTGTAAAACATTCATATGAATCGATTGTTTTAAGAAAAAAGAAAATTAATAAAAAATACAAAACAAAAAGATACAGCTATTTCTAAGCCTTGAGTCTTATTTGGGCCACCTTGTAATTTAGCTGCTTTAGGTACCGAAACAAAGAAACTTATCATCATCTCGGCATTGGGTAAGTTATAAAGTGGAAACTGGTGCTAGTGTCAACAAACAAAAAAACAACCAGTGCCATCTAGCATTTGACAGTTCTTACCATTTTTTCAAACCTCGTACATGTGTTTTTCGTAGAGACAGAGATCAGACACTCATTACTACACCAGTTTTGCAAATTACACTAAATTTGCCTTATTAATACGCTGAAAATTTCTAAGAGACGGCAAGCTCTAGATGGTTTTGGTGTTTTTTCGATACGAATGCTAGATTCTATCCTTTTAAGTTACCTATAGTTTTCGTGTTTAAATGCAACACTACCAATTTAGAGTAAGTAAGGTGAAAAAAAAAACAAAAAACTACCTGTAGCTGAAGCATGTTCCCTATCCCAGATGTCATTCAGCACTAATTCATTTGAACGATGAAGTATCTGAATAAATGGAATCCTTTACGCATTTCCCAATGTCCAAGGTTGGATGCATTTTTGCAATGTTAGGAAATAAATCAAATATTTTAAGTTTTGTGGTTAGAGCCGGCATGCGCCTAAGCCATTTGTCAAATTATGGTTAAAATGAATACTGTTCAAACTAGGAAGCTTTTGGTAAAATTGTTATGATTGCCTCAGTCAAGGATGGTCAAGTTGAAAAGAAAACTTATCAGATTTTTGTTGCAAATATATTACAATTGATATAATAGTAACAGGTTGTTCCGACTATGTAAGTATAGTATATATGCTACTGTGAAAGACCGAAATCGGAGAATGTCGACATTCACCGGTGAATGTCCGAAATTAATTTTTTTTTATCCTCGAATTTAGTCAGCCTTGCCAGTCTACTTTTTCAGTTTTATGCAAGGTTCGATGGTGACAGGTAAGGTTAGATCAGGTTGGGTTTGGTAACTTTTACCATCAAACCTTGAGACTGACAAGACTGACAAAGGTGACTGAATCCAAGCAGAGAAAAAGGAATGTCGGACGTTTACCGATGAATACCAGTTTTCGGTCTTTCAACGTAACATATACATTGTTGAAAAATTTCTTTAATTTCGCCACGAAAAATTAATCGCATCGTTGGGCCCGTGAAATTTATAATTATACAAATAACTTGTAAGGGTACTATTACCAAGTGAATTTACTACAAATTTAGTCAATTAATAAACACATTTCGTATACTAAGCAAAAATTACTTAGCAATATTCAAAAATTACTTATAAAACATTTCTAGTAAAACTACTCACATTTGAATTGCAAGTCCTGGTTTTATTAAGTAAAATTGCTAATTTTCGAAGTAAAGTTCCTAGTTTTCGAAGAAAAATTTACTAGTTTTCCAAAAAAAAAATAAAAAAATCAAGGATTAATTGAATAAACGGAAATTTATTATGACTGTTACTGTTACCCAGCTGCGAATTCAGTGCTAAAAACGTTCGATAATTAATAATCTTATGGCTGAAAGTCTATTGAATTTCATTCTATTTCAACAATAAAGAAAATTAAATAAATAGGAATTGTTTAACCATTTTTAAGCCCCTCTCCCCTCTTGCCACCCTCCCAAGCATTCCTCCACCCTATTACTTGCAATGGCAAACGTTAGTGTAATATTAATAAGAAAGCATATTTGGAAAGCAATAAATTTGGAAAAAAATTTATTGCCATTGATTTGTTCTTTTTTTCCGAAATTTTTTCGCAGTTTTATGTATTTTATGCCTTCGCGATTAGTCGTTCCTTATACAATATTGTTAAGTATTTACCTTATTTTGTTTCTAACATTAGCTTTCTATTAATTTTTCCGTACAGTTGGAATTTCGTGGGGGAGGGGGGACTAGCTAAAACAGGAGGAAAGGAGAAATATATGGTCAGTACCGATTATGGAAATAACTATAAAAGCAGTAATATTTTACTTGGATTAAAGGAACTTGACGCCCGTATACGTGCACGTTCCTAATCAGCACCTGATGTATGCGTATCAGAACAGCTATTATTAGTCGGAATGAATTGTATTTTGGAACTTTACTACCGATTTGGGATGAGTAGTCAGCGAAAATCAAAGGTTAAGAACAGATTAATTTCAATACAGATGTGATACTGTCATTTCAAAGTAATTTGTATAATCAAACAGTTCGTGGTAACGAACTATAAGTAAGGATAGATGTATCAAGGATAAGATATATTAAAATAAGTAAGGATAAGATAAGTAAGGATAAGATATATCAAAAGAATCGACTTATTGTCCTGACTTCAAATATATAAGTTTCACAAAGTTTAGTTTTACCCACTAAAGGCTATGAGCCTGAGAATATTGGCCTGATTTTCGAAAAAAAGGGAAATGCCCCTAAAAGTCATAGAATCTTAACGAAAATTATACCATCTGATTCAGCGTATCAGGAAACCCTACTGTAGAGGATTAAAGCTCCAATCTGCAAAAATGTGGAATTTGTATTTTTTGTCAGAAGAAAGATCACGGGTGCGTGTTTATTTGTTTTTTCCCCATGGGTAATGGTATCGACCCAGTGGTCCTAGAATGACGTGATACGGGTTATTTTAATGAAAATTAAAAGTTCTAGTGCCCTTTTTAAGTTACCAAAAATATTGGTGGGCCACTAGGCTCCCTACCCCACCCAATTGTTTTCCCAGTATCGTCTGATCAACATTTTAAGATAGCCATTTTGTTCATCATAGTTGAAAGGCCCAATAATTGTGCATTTGGATATGAAATGCCCCCCACAGCCCCAGGGGAAAGGTTCTTAATTTATAAAATTTGCCCATTGTTTACGCATAATATTTGTTGTTGGAAAGTATGTATACATTTACGGGTTGGTGGTGGACGAATTTTCTGTTGGGTGTTTTTCCAGGGGTGAATTTTCCATGTGGAAGGAAGTTTCTAGGGGTGAACTTTGTCAGGGGAAATTATACACTCGGGAAATTTGCCAGAATTCCTATAGAAGATTCTTCTTATACGATTTGCTTTCTCTTTTCCGTATCAATTTTACGCGTGGAGTTGAAGCGCAATTGCCCGGGGTAAATTTTCACCGGAATTGAATTGTCTAGAGGCTATTTCCGTGGGGAGGGGGATTTCTCCGTGTAGGTGGGGCCACCCTGACTTTATTTAAAAAACTATCAAGAATTAAATTTAAAAAAAACAACAAGTTTTTTCAACTGAAAGTAAGGAGCAACATTAAAATTTAAAGCGAACAGAAATTGAAGAAGATGACCTCCTGATTAACACCTCGCTTTTTGCGTTAAAGTTTGAATTTTGCCACATTTGCTTAAGAATGACTCATAAAACAGAATGTTCGTTTAACCAAAATGACAAGAAACTTTTTGAAAAGTACTAAAAAATGTTAGTGTTAAGAGCGAGGTGTTGAGGAGGGAGAATTCTCCTTCATATACGTAATAATTTCCATTCGTTTTAAGTTTTAATGTTACTCCTAACTTTCAGATGAATTTTTTTTTATATTTAATAACTTGTTGTAACGACCCCACGAAATCTAAGAAAGTTTGCTTAAGCGTTGTCTCAGGAGGGCAATGAAAATTGGCTATAAACATAAAAATGAAAACAGTAAATCAAGTTGCTAACTTAGGGGTCCAAGTACTAATTAACATGAAGTTTGCCTTGTGAAGAAATGTACTAACATTGTCTGGGCAATCTTCAGATGAACCCTAACAACTTTAAAGTATTCTGGAATAAAAGAATATAAAGAGAATATTAATTTGATATTACCCCCCCCCCTCTGATTGGTCTTAGTTGATAGCCTTAATAAAATTGTCATGTGAAAATCCAATCAAAATCCATCGACCATCGCAACAGTTGCTGAGATATATATTCCGATCTAGAATCAAAGTTTTGAAACTGAGAAACTGGGGTTAGCCTGATTTTTACCTTCCTGTACAAAATCTTAAGTAAAGCAGCGTTTTAGAATAATTTGATTTTGCATGTCCCCTTTTTAGGATGCTGTGTCTTGCCTACAACTTATGAGTAATATAATTTACTACTACTAACAACTCACCGCAGCACCAAGCCGCCTGAGTCCATCATAGCTACTTACGCTCCTCCTCCATTCCAATTTATTCAAAGCCTCCCTCTTTACACCCTCCGGGGAAGTTTCCGTTTCCCTTAAGTCTTTCTTAATGGCATCCTCCCACTTCAGCCGCAGACGCCCTGCTTTCTGTTTAGCCCAAGACGGTTGGCTGGAAAGGACCTTGTAACAGCGTTGTGGATAAAGCCACGCCTGGAATCTTCCGGGACTGAGGTTCATTCCCGCCGTCTGTTGCAAGGAAGTGGCCAAAGTGCTTACACTTTGAGTCTCGTTTTTTAAATAGCATGTAGTAAGACAATAATTAGGATAATCATACAGCTTTGAAATTTGGAGAGTGGTCCCACAATTTTAGTGACCAGATCACTGCCATTTTTAAAATACACTTATATTTATGTACAAGAAGCATCTTCTCAAAATTATTATGTTGCTATGAATAAGCTCCACACAGCCATAGAAGAATTACTCAGTATATAGGCGATTCAGGTGCGTATGTAAAAACCTTCTTACAAATAAGAGGGTCTTTTTTCTGGGTATAAAAATTTTCTTCACAAGAAGAAGATTATGTGTAAAAATATGTTGTTACTGCACTTCGCCTTTCCGCCATGACCATGTTAATGATTTAGTAGAAAAAATAGTAGTTAGGTATGAGAATTGTGTCTTGTGACATTAAATCAAGGGGAGGCTAGTGTGTGTCGAATGGCATGGATCGTTGAGTTTTAGCCATTGCCGACGTTTTTCCCCCGTAAGGAAAAACAGACCTTCTAGTCCCCCTCCTAGAAGGGAAAGGTTACATAAAACTAATCAAATTTTAAAAATATTTGATCAAATTGCTTGGTAAAATATGTTATTTAACCTGATTAGATTTGAAACTGCTGACCCAAACGGTAAGAATTAAGATAATGTACAGTCATTTTTATACGTATTTTTTGTTATCTTCATATGGTACTGAAATTTTGCCCGTCAATTCACTAATATTCTCTGAATTTGATATCAGTTTTTTTTTTATATCGAAGCTTAGATTAATTTCTATGTGATATTTCTTTTTTTCCTCCAAATATCAGTGAACAAAGGAAAGAAGATATAAATTTCAGTTTTGTATCAAAACTGAACACGGTGACAACTTAAACCTTATTATTTTTATATTCATTAATTTTATAATAACTTTAATTAAGAATTTTTAATAATTAAATCATTAATAATTTTAATTTGAAATATGTAATCTTGAAATAAATAAATATCTAAGTATTTTATCTTAATTATTTTAGTAATTTAATTATTCAATAATTTCAGTTAATATTTATAGTTTTGCTGGTCTCCTAATGGCTAGAATGGTCGGAACAAGATTCGAGGGTTGTCTCTTTCCAACCTTCGCTATAATAAAGGCTATAAAGAAAGGTGGATGAATTAAATCATTAATAATTTTAATTTGAAATCAATAATCTTGAAATAAATAAATATCTAAGTATTTTATCCTAATTATTTTAATAATTTAATTATTCAATAATTTCAGTTAATATTTATAGTTTTGCTGGTCTCCTAATGGCTAGAATGGTCGGAACAAGATACGAGGGTTGTCTCTTTCCAACCTTCGCTATAATAAAGGCTATAAAGAAAGGTGGATGAATTAAATCATTAATAATTTTAATTTGAAATCAATAATCTTGAAATAAATAGATATATAAGTATTTTATCCTAATTATTTTAATAATTTAATTATTCAATAATTTCAGTTAATATTTATAGTTTTGCTGGTCTCCTAATGGCTAGAATGGTCGGAACAAGATACGAGGGTTGTCTCTTTCCAACCTTCGCTATAATAAAGGCTATAAAGAAAGGTGGATGAATTAAATCATTAATAATTTTAATTTGAAATCAATAATCTTGAAATAAATAAATATCTAAGTATTTTATCCTAATTATTTTAATAATTTAATTATTCAATAATTTCAGTTAATATTTATAGTTTTGCTGGTCTCCTAATGGCTAGAATGGTCGGAACAAGATACGAGGGTTGTCTCTTTCCAACCTTCGCTATAATAAAGGCTATAAAGAAAGGTGGATGAATTAAATCATTAATAATTTTAATTTGAAATCAATAATCTTGAAATAAATAAATATCTAAGTATTTTATCCTAATTATTTTAATAATTTAATTATTCAATAATTTCAGTTAATATTTATAGTTTTGCTGGTCTCCTAATGGCTAGAATGGTCGGAACAAGATACGAGGGTTGTCTCTTTCCAACCTTCGCTATAATAAAGGCTATAAAGAAAGGTGGATGAATTAAATCATTAATAATTTTAATTTGAAATCAATAATCTTGAAATAAATAAATATCTAAGTATTTTATCCTAATTATTTTAATAATTTAATTATTCAATAATTTCAGTTAATATTTATAGTTTTGCTGGTCTCCTAATGGCTAGAATGGTCGGAACAAGATACGAGGGTTGTCTCTTTCCAACCTTCTCTATAATAAAGGCTATAAAGAAAGGTGGATGAATTAAATCATTAATAATTTTAATTTGAAATCAATAATCTTGAAATAAATAAATATCTAAGTATTTTATCCTAATTATTTTAATAATTTAATTATTCAATAATTTCAGTTAATATTTATAGTTTTGCTGGTCTCCTAATGGCTAGAATGGTCGGAACAAGATACGAGGGTTGTCTCTTTCCAACCTTCTCTATAATAAAGGCTATAAAGAAAGGTGGATGAATTAAATCATTAATAATTTTAATTTGAAATCAATAATCTTGAAATAAATAAATATCTAAGTATTTTATCCTAATTATTTTAATAATTTAATTATTCAATAATTTCAGTTAATAGTTATAGTTTTGCTGGTCTCCTAATGGCTAGAATGGTCGGAACAAGATACGAGGGTTGTCTCTTTCCAACCTTCGCTATAATAAAGGCTATAAAGAAAGGTGGATGAATTAAATCATTAATAATTTTAATTTGAAATCAATAATCTTGAAATAAATAAATATCTAAGTATTTTATCCTAATTATTTTAATAATTTAATTATTCAATAATTTCAGTTAATATTTATAGTTTTGCTGGTCTCCTAATGGCTAGAATGGTCGGAACAAGATACGAGGGTTGTCTCTTTCTAACCTTCTCTATAATAAAGGCTATAAAGAAAGGTGGATGAATTAAATCATTAATAATTTTAATTTGAAATCAATAATCTTGAAATAAATAAATATATAAGTATTTTATCCTAATTATTTTAATAATTTAATTATTCAATAATTTCAGTTAATATTTATAGTTTTGCTGGTCTCCTAATGGCTAGAATGGTCGGAACAAGATACGAGGGTTGTCTCTTTCCAACCTTCTCTATAATAAAGGCTATAAAGAAAGGTGGATGAATTAAATCATTAATAATTTTAATTTGAAATCAATAATCTTGAAATAAATAAATATCTAAGTATTTTATCCTAATTATTTTAATAATTTAATTATTCAATAATTTCAGTTAATATTTATAGTTTTGCTGGTCTCCTAATGGCTAGAATGGTCGGAACAAGATACGAGGGTTGTCTCTTTCCAACCTTCGCTATAATAAAGGCTATAAAGAAAGGTGGATGAATTAAATCATTAATAATTTTAATTTGAAATCAATAATCTTGAAATAAATAAATATCTAAGTATTTTATCCTAATTATTTTAATAATTTAATTATTCAATAATTTCAGTTAATATTTATAGTTTTGCTGGTCTCCTAATGGCTAGAATGGTCGGAACAAGATACGAGGGTTGTCTCTTTCCAACCTTCGCTATAATAAAGGCTATAAAGAAAGGTGGATGAATTAAATCATTAATAATTTTAATTTGAAATCAATAATCTTGAAATAAATAGATATCTAAGTATTTTATCCTAATTATTTTAATAATTTAATTATTCAATAATTTCAGTTAATATTTATAGTTTTGCTGGTCTCCTAATGGCTAGAATGGTCGGAACAAGATACGAGGGTTGTCTCTTTCCAACCTTCGCTATAATAAAGGCTATAAAGAAAGGTGGATGAATTAAATCATTAATAATTTTAATTTGAAATCAATAATCTTGAAATAAATAAATATCTAAGTATTTTATCCTAATTATTTTAATAATTTAATTATTCAATAATTTCAGTTAATATTTATAGTTTTGCTGGTCTCCTAATGGCTAGAATGGTCGGAACAAGATACGAGGGTTGTCTCTTTCCAACCTTCGCTATAATAAAGGCTATAAAGAAAGGTGGATGAATTAAATCATTAATAATTTTAATTTGAAATCAATAATCTTGAAATAAATAAATATCTATGTATTTTATCCTAATTATTTTAATAATTTAATTATTCAATAATTTCAGTTAATATTTATAGTTTTGCTGGTCTCCTAATGGCTAGAATGGTCGGAACAAGATACGAGGGTTGTCTCTTTCCAACCTTCGCTATAATAAAGGCTATAAAGAAAGGTGGATGAATTAAATCATTAATAATTTTAATTTGAAATCAATAATCTTGAAATAAATAAATATCTAAGTATTTTATCCTAATTATTTTAATAATTTAATTATTCAATAATTTCAGTTAATATTTATAGTTTTGCTGGTCTCCTAATGGCTAGAATGGTCGGAACAAGATACGAGGGTTGTCTCTTTCCAACCTTCTCTATAATAAAGGCTATAAAGAAAGGTGGATGAATTAAATCATTAATAATTTTAATTTGAAATCAATAATCTTGAAATAAATAAATATCTAAGTATTTTATCCTAATTATTTTAATAATTTAATTATTCAATAATTTCAGTTAATATTTATAGTTTTGCTGGTCTCCTAATGGCTAGAATGGTCGGAACAAGATACGAGGGTTGTCTCTTTCCAACCTTCTCTATAATAAAGGCTATAAAGAAAGGTGGATGAATTAAATCATTAACAATTTTAATTTGAAATCAATAATCTTGAAATAAATAAATATCTAAGTATTTTATCCTAATTATTTTAATAATTTAATTATTCAATAATTTTCTGTTAATATTTATAGTTTTGCTGGTCTCCTAATGGCTAGAATGGTCGGAACAAGATACGAGGGTTGTCTCTTTCCAACCTTCGCTATAATAAAGGCTATAAAGAAAGGTGGATGAATTAAATCATTAATAATTTTAATTTGAAATCAATAATCTTGAAATAAATAGATATCTAAGTATTTTATCCTAATTATTTTAATAATTTAATTATTCAATAATTTCAGTTAATATTTATAGTTTTGCTGGTCTCCTAATGGCTAGAATGGTCGGAACAAGATACGAGGGTTGTCTCTTTCCAACCTTCGCTGTAATAAAGGCTATAAAGAAAGGTGGATGAATTAAATCATTAATAATTTTAATTTGAAATCAATAATCTTGAAATAAATAAATATCTAAGTATTTTATCCTAATTATTTTAATAATTTAAATATTCAATAATTTCAGTTAATATTTATAGTTTTGCTGGTCTCCTAATGGCTAGAATGGTCGGAACAAGATACGAGGGTTGTCTCTTTCCAACCTTCTCTATAATAAAGGCTATAAAGAAAGGTGGATGAATTAAATCATTAATAATTTTAATTTGAAATCAATAATCTTGAAATAAATAAATATCTAAGTATTTTATCCTAATTATTTTAATAATTTAATTATTCAATAATTTCAGTTAATATTTATAGTTTTGCTGGTCTCCTAATGGCAAGAATGGTCGGAACAAGATACGAGGGTTGTCTCTTTCCAACCTTCGCTATAATAAAGGCTATAAAGAAAGGTGGATGAATTAAATCATTAATAATTTTAATTTGAAATCAATAATCTTGAAATAAATAAATATCTAAGTATTTTATCCTAATTATTTTAATAATTTAATTATTCAATAATTTCAGTTAATATTTATAGTTTTGCTGGTCTCCTAATGGCTAGAATGGTCGGAACAAGATACGAGGGTTGTCTCTTTCCAACCTTCTCTATAATAAAGGCTATAAAGAAAGGTGGATGAATTAAATCATTAATAATTTTAATTTGAAATCAATAATCTTGAAATAAATAAATATCTAAGTATTTTATCCTAATTATTTTAATAATTTAATTATTCAATAATTTCAGTTAATATTTATAGTTTTGCTGGTCTCCTAATGGCTAGAATGGTCGGAACAAGATACGAGGGTTGTCTCTTTCCAACCTTCTCTATAATAAAGGCTATAAAAAAAGGTGGATGAATTAAATCATTAATAATTTTAATTTGAAATCAATAATCTTGAAATAAATAAATATCTAAGTATTTTATCCTAATTATTTTAATAATTTAATTATTCAATAATTTCAGTTAATATTTATAGTTTTGCTGGTCTCCTAATGGCTAGAATGGTCGGAACAAGATACGAGGGTTGTCTCTTTCCAACCTTCTCTATAATAAAGGCTATAAAGAAAGGTGGATGAATTAAATCATTAATAATTTTAATTTGAAATCAATAATCTTGAAATAATTAAATATCTAAGTATTTTATCCTAATTATTTTAATAATTTAATTATTCAATAATTTCAGTTAATATTTATAGTTTTGCTGGTCTCCTAATGGCTAGAATGGTCGGAACAAGATACGAGGGTTGTCTCTTTCCAACCTTCGCTATAATAAAGGCTTTAAAGAAAGGTGGATGAATTAAATCATTAATAATTTTAATTTGAAATCAATAATCTTGAAATAAATAAATATCTAAGTATTTTATCCTAATTATTTTAATAATTTAATTATTCAATAATTTCAGTTAATATTTATAGTTTTGCTGGTCTCCTAATGGCTAGAATGGTCGGAACAAGATACGAGGGTTGTCTCTTTCCAACCTTCTCTATAATAAAGGCTATAAAGAAAGGTGGATGAATTAAATCATTAATAATTTTAATTTGAAATCAATAATCTTGAAATAAATAAATATCTAAGTATTTTATCCTAATTATTTTAATAATTTAATTATTCAATAATTTCAGTTAATATTTATAGTTTTGCTGGTCTCCTAATGGCTAGAATGGTCGGAACAAGATACGAGGGTTGTCTCTTTCCAACCTTCGCTATAATAAAGGCTATAAAGAAAGGTGGATGAATTAAATCATTAATAATTTTAATTTGAAATCAATAATCTTGAAATAAATAAATATCTAAGTATTTTATCCTAATTATTTTAATAATTTAATTATTCAATAATTTCAGTTAGTATTTATAGTTTTGCTGGTCTCCTAATGGCTAGAATTGTCGGAACAAGATACGAGGGTTGTCTCTTTCCAACCTTCGCTATAATAAAGGCTATAAAGAAAGGTGGATGAATTAAATCATTAATAATTTTAATTTGAAATCAATAATCTTGAAATAAATAAATATCTAAGTATTTTATCCTAATTATTTTAATAATTTAATTATTCAATAATTTCAGTTAATATTTATAGTTTTGCTGGTCTCCTAATGGCTAGAATGGTCGGAACAAGATACGAGGGTTGTCTCTTTCCAACCTTCGCTATAATAAAGGCTATAAAGAAAGGTGGATGAATTAAATCATTAATAATTTTAATTTGAAATCAATAATCTTGAAATAAATAAATATCTAAGTATTTTATCCTAATTATTTTAATAATTTAATTATTCAATAATTTCAGTTAATATTTATAGTTTTGCTGGTCTCCTAATGGCTAGAATGGTCGGAACAAGATACGAGGGTTGTCTCTTTCCAACCTTCGCTATAATAAAGGCTATAAAGAAAGGTGGATGAATTAAATCATTAATAATTTTAATTTGAAATCAATAATCTTGAAATAAATAAATATCTAAGTATTTTATCCTCATTATTTTAATAATTTAATTATTCAATAATTTCAGTTAATATTTATAGTTTTGCTGGTCTCCTAATGGCTAGAATGGTCGGAACAAGATACGAGGGTTGTCTCTTTCCAACCTTCGCTATAATAAAGGCTATAAAGAAAGGTGGATGAATTAAATCATTAATAATTTTAATTTGAAATCAATAATCTTGAAATAAATAAATATCTAAGTATTTTATCCTAATTATTTTAATAATTTAATTATTCAATAATTTCAGTTAATATTTATAGTTTTGCTGGTCTCCTAATGGCTAGAATGGTCGGAACAAGATACGAGGGTTGTCTCTTTCCAACCTTCGCTATAATAAAGGCTATAAAGAAAGGTGGATGAATTAAATTATTAATAATTTTAATTTGAAATCAATAATCTTGAAATAAATAAATATCTAAGTATTTTATCCTAATTATTTTAATAATTTAATTATTCAATAATTTCAGTTAATATTTATAGTTTTGCTGGTCTCCTAATGGCTAGAATGGTCGGAACAAGATACGAGGGTTGTCTCTTTCCAACCTTCGCTATAATAAAGGCTATAAAGAAAGGTGGATGAATTAAATCATTTATAATTTTAATTTGAAATAATCTTGAAATAAATAGATATCTAAGTATTTTATCCTAATTATTTTAATAATTTAATTATTCAATAATTTCAGTTAATATTTATAGTTTTGCTGGTCTCCTAATGGCTAGAATGGTCGGAACAAGATACGAGGGTTGTCTCTTTCCAACCTTCGCTATAATAAAGGCTATAAAGAAAGGTGGATGAATTAAATCATTAATAATTTTAATTTGAAATCAATAATCTTGAAATAAATAAATATCTAAGTATTTTATCTTAATTATTTTAATAATTTAATTATTCAATAATTTCAGTTAATATTTATAGTATTGCTGGTCTCTTAATGGCTAGAATGGTCGGAACAAGATACGAGCGTTGTCTCTTTCCAACCTTCGCTATAATAAAGGCTATAAAGAAAGGTGGATGAAATATAAGAAATTATTTACAATCAAGGTTTACAATTGCAAATGTAATTTACAATCAAGGTTACTTCTGTACATAATTACCTTGACGATTGAGGTATTTGCCATGTCTGCTACCCTCTTCATAACGTGTCGGAACATATTTGACAAAACAACAAGCAAGGTTGATAATGTAAAAATAATAGGGGGCTACCAAATTCTTGGGGGAGGAGAGGATAATAAGGGTCTTGGAAATCACTTGTACATATTTGATTATCCAATATAAGAGAGTTTGAGAACTAGCTTTGAATAATAATGAGAAAGTGAGGTCTTTACGAAAATTTGAATTACAAAACAGAATCGATTAAAGATTCAGGGAGAATATACCTGATTTCGATTCCCAACCTTGGGAAACCCCGATTTTTCTTCTTTTCTTTTCCTCGACACTGGCTCGCTGTTCCATCTCTACAGTACCTGGTACATTCAAACAAATTTGTTAAAAGGAAAGGAGGAAAGATTAAAGCAAAATATGTCTGCTGCGGGACAAGACGTGAACGGTTCACCCGGCATCTAGAAGACTCCGTATGGCTGACTCCCATTTGTGGCGAACATGTGCCAGCTCTTCAGCAACCCGGAGCTTGCGGCTCTCCACTTTCTGCCAAACTTCCGGAATCCACCAATGGCATCGGGGTGGTTTTTGACAGTTGCCCACCAATTCTTCAATTGACCGCCAGGATGTCTGCGTCAAACTGATAGAGGGGCAGCTAGAAGCACTTATTTGATGCGGTCATTGGGTCTTTTCAGGACATGAGAAAACCAACGCAGTCTTTTCTGTTTGACAATCGTGGCTGTGGGCTGGATGTTACAGCAGCGCTGACGCACATCAGCATTTGAGGTTCTGTCGGAGTGTTAAATCCTTAATGTGTTTAGTAAACAGCGGTGGTCAAAGACTTCCATATTATGGAGATGAAGCGCCTATAGCAAAATGTGGAAAACAAATCTTGAAATTTCCATGGGGGAAATTTTCAAAAAAGGTTTTCTGAGAATAAGAGAATAAAAGTCAGCTCTATAATTGACCCTTGATTATGCGTAGGATATTTTGTGACGTTCAAAAATTTCCTCTGGGGTTTCCAGAGAGGAAATGTGGAAAGTGTTGCTTCCAGGAAATGTGCATTAAAAAAAGGATGGGGGTGGAAATGTGTGACAAGGATGTCAATAATTAACCAAACTGTTTATTTAAAAAAAGGGTAAAAAGAGAAAAAACAGAATGAGGGCGCCAGAAAAATCTTGGGGGATGGGGGTGGCATTAGTATTAATGTCCTCTCCGGCTCTACAGAAGACTGATAGCTAAACGTAAGATTATCTAGATATCATGTGTTATACAAAAATTGGACCTTTTTTGTATGGATTATTCATAATTTGACCCGAAGAAAAAGCGAAAGTTATAATTAAGATAGTGAAAAAATATATGTGCTAATAGAAGCTCGAATTTTTCGATTTTACTTCTGAAAGCTTTTGTCAGCGCAAAAAGAAAATTTTAAACGAAACACCTTAATCATACTAGAAAAAAACACAATGTACAACAAAAAGAAAAATGAATGAAATTTACATCCCAGTTCAAATTTTAAATTGCGAGCTTCTTTCGTTTTGTCGTTTTTCTTCTTGTTGTTTCGTCTTTTCTGTATCGTTGTATCATTTTGTTGTATCTTTTATAGCTGTTTATTCTACTTTTTTTCTTTTTTCTTCTCTTCATCAAGGCTTTCAGACGTGAAGGTGACTTATTCGCGCTTTTATTAGTATTTATTATTTTTCTGCCCTAGCTGAAAGTTTACCCTGTATTAGGTATTTTTGTTTCATATTCATCTTGAAAGGAAAGGTGGCGTGGTCTGATTCATTTATTTACTCAATTTGCTTATTTAATCGCATTATGATTCATCAGCGGCATACAACAAAGAAGTTTAGCATCTCTAGTGATTTATGACTTTTTGACTAGTTTACTATCTTTAGTGACCGTTAATTTACCATTTTTACTATCTTTACCATAAAGTTTACCAACTCTAGTGATATGTAGTTTAACATCTTTAGTTATTTATGACTTAATTACTTGTTTACCATCTTTAGTGATCTTTAGTTTACCATTTATACTGATCTTTAGTTTACCATCTTTAGTGATCTTTAGTTTATTATCTTTAGTTATTTATGACTGGTTTACCATCTTTAGTGATCTTTAGTTTACCATCTTTAGTGATCTTTAGTTTAGCATCTTTACCATGAAGTTTACCATCTTTAGTGGTTTATGACTAGTTTAAAGGGTTCTTTTTCCCGGTTAAGTTATTTTCTCAGTGGCTATTTATTTTAGTTTTTTTACGACCTATTTGGAATACTCTGGATATTGTTTATACGTTAATATAAAATATTAATATAAATTGTTAATATAAATTGTTAACATAAAATATTATCTGGATTTTGAGGTCAATAAGTAGACGAGATGCAAATAAGACAAAATATGTTGCTTTGTCAGACGCAAGATTCGTAGGTCAGCGCTTTAATGCTTTTTCTGTTTAGTCTAGTGATTTTTGCAAGATCTCTCCTGATTTTTTTTTCGAGCCAATGGTCATCACGAAATACAATTGTTACATTGTGTATAATATAAGAAGAATACTCAATGTATTTAATAATAATAATATTTTATATTAGTAATAATGATGATACTATTAATAATAAATGTAACTTGATTGATGTTGGTAATGAAAGTAATAGTACTAATGACTTAATACATAATATTTAATAATAATAAGATAAAAAATTATATTAAAATACTGCTATTTTAGACGTTGGGACGACAAGATGGGGTTGCAAATGAATGGATCGTTGAAGATACCCTTGGGAACTGGTGGAGACCCAATTTTGAGCCACCTCAATACCCTTATGTTCCTCCGCATATCACAAAGCCCAAAGAGCATAAGAAATTATTTCTGGTGCAACTCCCAGAAAAAGGCAAGTCAGTTTTTTTATTGCAAGATTTATGCCAAGAATCGGATATTGCGAGACCGTATAATCGCCTGCAGGAAATCTGAAACAAGACAATCTGAGACCAGAACAGTTTTGTTTTTCTGATCCTGAAATTTCAGATCTCTATTGTATTGAATGTATGGTGTACGATATACCTGAAAGCAGACAACCTTTTAGGCTGTGGATGTCTGGCTACAGAAAACAAAATAAAAAACAAAACAAAAAACAAACAAAAATTAAGGTAAGAACCACCTTCTCAAGTGATGCCTGTAAAATTGTCCCTGTTACAAGTCCCTATGCAAGTTAACAGGGAGGCAGTTGAAATTAAGAAGAACATCCACCAAAAATTTGCCCTTATAGGAATGCTGTATTCCTATAAGGAATACAGCTTGTGTATGGAATGTATACCTATTTTATTCTCATTTATTGCGGTCTTATCAGTTTTGATTTTTACTATTGTCCACATGTCGCAACCTAATGAAATTTTCTGTACTTCAAAACCCGCAAAGGGATTAGTACTCGAAAAAACCAGGTAGAAAAATATTCTCAATGAAACTTCGACCTTCCATTCAATATCGGCGTTTATTATTCTGTCTACTTTTTACTACAGTTCTCAGTTTTGTTTTGAGTTTTTTTTTTATCTTTTTTCGTGGATTTTTATCTAATTTTTATTCTCTTGAACCCGACGGCAGCAAAGTAGAGGTCTCGACCGATCTGTTTGTGTTTTTTTTTCGCTGGCTCAGAGTTATTTGCGATTTTATTTTCATTGTCCTACATTTTCTATATTTTATCGCATTGTCGTGCTAAGCCAGCGTGGTCTTAAAACTGACTTACTAAAGAACTATAAATTTAGAAGTAGCTAGATTTTTTTTTGTAAAATAAAATTGTCCAAAGAAAACGACAACCAACACAAAAAGAAAAAAGAATAATAACAACACAAAACAAACAAATAGATACATTTCACATTTTAAGTACTTTCAGAACTGCAATTACTTTAATTGTCTGACTAATTACCGACAAGACAAACGAACGTCACTAATACAAGATATATTTCTCCTTTTTAAAGTCAGTTTTTTCTTTCTTGTGTCTTGGTTTTTGTTTTCTTCAGATGATTTTATTTTTTAAAAGTTGTTTCTTTTTCCTTCATTTTTTTTCGGTGACATCCTCAAACACATAATTACTGAGCTTTTCTTCATTTCTGAATAGATGTCTCAGAACTTTGTTTGGATGTTTGTTAGGGAAAAAGCTCCCAGATGTGGAGTCGAAATATTTGGATTTTTTTATGATTTTTTTTTTATCTTTTGTTTTTGTAAATATTGACTTTTTTAGGAGTTCTTTTTAAAGTTAAAAAGGAAAGAAAACATAAGTTTCCCACTTTGTATAAACACAAGTTTTTTCAATGTTGGGAAATCGAATGGAACGAAAGATGTGACATTTTGTACGCTATCTATGATTTCTGAGAAAAATTAATGTTTCTATAGATGGCAATATTGGTTAGACGGTTTTGATACACTGTAGAGGTGCTAACTAAGTCGAAATTCTTACGAAGTTCAGATTCTAGTGTGCTTTCACATTATGCTGTAGAAGTGTAGACCCTTTCACACTAGCAAAAATTAATACTTTTGCTGCTTTATATAACGTTACAGAGGAATTTTTTCCGTGACGTGACGTCTGTGAAGTCTAAAGTGGCAGTTGTAGCCTATCTGGTGCCCGGGGCAAAATCTTGATTACCCCCCTCCCCCCTCTCTGACTAACAAAAAATTTTCAGGCCAAATTTTAACGAATTATTATTTATTTGTAAAATTATTTTCAGCTTATTAATTAATTAATAATTTTTTTGTAATTTACTATTTGAATTATATAATTTTTATTAGTTATTTTAATTTACTAATTGCGCCCTTACCTTATCTTCATAAAAATAAAATTTCAAAATTACAAAATGATTATAACAGTCAGATTATTTATTTGAAATTTCCCTAAAATTTCTGCGCCCGGAGCAAGTGACCCCTCTGTCCCTCCTCTAAAACCACCTCTGGAAGTGCACCCCAGTTCCGCATGGAATTTAACGTAGCTTTTGTTCCGATAGGGAAAGCAGTAAAACGGAATTTCTGGATTAGTGGCTAATAAATTCGGAAAATATATAAATTAGGAATAAGCCTTTTCCCAAAAATCTTTCACACATGATCAGAGATTGAACCCCTATCTCCGTCTTATAAATTTAGTTTTTGAATAATTTTCTTGTGATTATTATGATGATTTCAGACGATGATTGTGATGGTGTTATATATTTTTATATTAGCCTAGGGTGAAAAGACTTGTGCAATTGTGAAAGCTATTCTTAACGTGACATAACTTAACTACTCAGCATAGAAAATTACATACGTAGTATGAAAACCGTTTAAGATTTATGCTGAAAAAAAAAAATCGAAATATATAACTGTCCAAATAATTTTCAAGTGAGATTGAACATTGACAATATTTTTGATTGTAAGAAATTAGCTTAAGCGTAAAGTTTTTCTGTAAAATGTTGTGAAACATTTTTGACTCCAGCTCTTCTTATGTATATTTTCTAGACGCAAGCTGTTTCGAATTGATCAATTACATCGTGACATAAACGTTTGTCATGTTTATCTTGTGATCGAAAATAGACTAACGACTGACCGTTTTTCAAACAGTAAGCTGTACGAAAAAAGTAGTTCGGTCCCACTTTTTAGGTCTATAATGAGAGGAAGGTTGAGATGGCTAGGGCAGGTTCTGCCGATGAAAGATGACAGATTGCCAAAGATCGTCCTTTGGCTGTTGCATCTTAAAGTGTATACGAGGTAGAGAAAGTGGAACGTAAACCATACTGATGGTTAGTTATGAGAGAATTTCCTGCAGTCGTATTAGTACTAAATACAAATGAAGAGAGTTTACAATGCACTGTCCTTTCAACAACCTTAGAGATGACAGGAAGAAGAGAAATGGGTCTATAGTCTGGAATTAGAAATGAATAGCTTTTTAGCAGTTTTACGTTTTCCTTGGAACTTCTTCTTAAAAGTTCAAGGGATCCACTTTTTGAATTCTCATTTGTACTTTCTTGTCTTTAATTGGCTTGACTTTTTTTTTCTTGACGGTCTTTCAACAAGAACTTGTATTTCGCAACTTTGTAGCTTTCGGCAATTACCTTTCGAGGCAAATCAATAAGGAAGCATTTAGCGGTTTAGTAATCCCATCAATCAATGCTCCAAGTCTGTGAGCAATATAATTAATCTTGCTCAAAATTGAGAAAAATATATCCAACCTCATTTGTTTTGTTTTTTATTTTTGAAGTACATAGGAGTTTCTATGACTTACTAATTGATACTCTAGGGCTGGTAGTAATGCTTAATTGACCCAGCTGAAAAATTGAGAAAAATGCATTGAACTCTTGCTCTCCCACTGCAAATGCATTACGCTCTCCCACTCTCATAGGCCAAAGGGCCTCTGCGGGGGTCTAAAGTTCTGTAATTTATTTCTGTGTTTATTTAGAATAAATTGATTGATTGATTGATTTATTGATAACACGTTTTGGCTTTTGAACGGTTAAAATACATCATTTTGAATCAAGAATGTTTTAAGATAAAATAGAACTGTCAACAGGGGCGGTTTTATAAGAGGAACAGAGAAGATATTTGCCCCCGGTGCAGAAATTTTAGGGACACACAATTTCAAATAAATAATCTAGCGGTTATGATCATTTTGTATATTTTTTTAATTTTGTTCTATTAAAATAAAGTAGAGGGCGCAGTTAATACATTAAAATAATTAAAAAATTAATAAAATAAAACAAATTAAGAATAATTAAATAATAATAATTGAAATGGTTGATTTAAAATAATTAAAAATAATTTAAATAATAAACTAAATTTAATTAATAAATTGAAAAAAATTTTATTAGTAAATGATTTTTTTTTAATTTGGCCTCAAATTTTGTGGGATTCAGAAAGGGGCCCTAGTCAAGATTTTTTCTTGGGCGCAAGAGAGGCCAGAACCGCAATTTACTGTCGAAATAAATTTCAGTTTGTTGAAAGATGCCAATGTTTCTCTTGGTATCCTTGTGAGGGTGTTTCCCAATCTTCTTTCATTTATTAGGTCATTTTCTTTTTCGGATCTCTTTTATTGATCAGACTTGTTGATTTTCTAGCGAATCTATAAGTCTTTTTCAGTAACCCAATAACCATTTCGGATAATAGTACACATTATTTTCGGATTATATAACCCCCGGAAATATCCCTTCAATGAGGATGGGAATACTAAGTAGGGATAGATATAGGATCCCTTTTTTCTTATCAACTTTTATTCTTGACTGCAGTTCGGAAAAATAGATTAGAATCTTCTTATTTTGCTGTCTCGGGAATCTTGGGCAATTTGCGAAAGATGAGATCCTTTGAAAATTCCTTACAGAGAAAATATAATCCTTTATTGAGATTAAATTTTGGATATTCGTAATTTTTGTTTCAAATTACCCCAATGGTATTAGAGTTTATCACAAAGAATATTGAAGTACCAAGAAGAACGAAAAGGAAATTTGATTGTTTAATTGGTTAAGTGGAAACTTACTCAACCACGTATATTTTGAAAATTAGGAAAAAGTTGGCAACTCAATTTTTGATTCAAGTCTTTGGTAGTAACTGGCGAGAAATTTGAAAAAAAGAAATGTGGCTTATAAATGAGCTAAGGACGTATGACACCTAACAGCTGAAGAAGGTGTAGGTTTCCTTTTAGGGTTTAGTTGTCTTCAGAAATTAACAGATTGCCAACGTTCGAATTTTTACAGACGAGAAGCATTTGCAAATTTAATTAGTTGTTTTGCTTATATATTTTTGCGGTTCGACGTGGCGTCACTGTCTAAAGTGTGGCACTGCCTTAAAAACTTCATAGGCTTGACTAAAGTTTTTAAGTTTGTACTTAATAGTACTTTTAAAGTTTGACTTTCTATCCCAATTCTTCATGAACGACTTCTGAAACACAAAGACCGTTTAATTAGAAAATTAAATTAAATTTTAATTAAATTTTTAATTAAATTTTAATTGATTTTTTTAAGTACTAAAAAACTAGCGTGAAGAGTGAGGTATTGAGGAGAGGGCACACCCCCTCATATACGGAACAATTTCTGTTCGTTTTAAGTTTTAATGTTATTCCTTACTTTCACCTGAAAACACTTGTTTTTTTGTATAATTGGTCATCAGACAAAAAAAGAAATATAGTAGCATGAAAAAAGGAGACATGTCATTGCTTCCCGTGTGAAAAGGTGAATTTCTTTGTTGTCATAGATAATTCTCGTATATGAGGTTGATGAAGATTCCATTCGTGTAGATTTAATTTCAATATAATGCCATTTTTCTGAGGTTTCAGTATAGTTTTCAAAATCCTTATAAATAATTTTTCGCAATAAACGGTTAGAATTAAGATCAATCGAACTAATAGTTCCCTTTTTGAATCAGCTTCAAATGCGAGTACTTGGCCCTTTGGCATTTTTTTTTTTAAAGCGTTTCTAAACTTTCGGTTACTATGGGCTGGACTTCGTTCTTTACTATGTTACGGTGCATACCGTGACTAAGAAGATCTATCTTGTTAAACAAACTTTAATCATATTTATGTATTTAGATTTTTTCTTGAAACCGGCACTATAGTTTGTTTTTACAAAAAATGACGTGCTACCATTTTTTGGTGGGAAAAACGATCTAGATGAGTCACGACTTGAGGAAAATTACTTTCCCCATTCTAGTCCCCTTAAGAATTTTCATAAATGGTCTGCTGACTGAAATTAGAAACCCCTGAACACAAAATACTTGAAATAGATTGCATTGAGGTAGTAATCTGGTGCTATAGCTAAAAAAAGGATAGTTTTTTTTTGTAAAACTGCTGTGCTGATAAGGGGCTTGGCTAATAAATTGTGTATGCTGAGATTGCTTAATTAATTAGCGAATAGCCTGAGAGTGATCAGTTGGATCTTTAACATTTAGATAAATAGTATTAAACTTAAAATATTGTTAATCAGGCATGTTGACGTCTATAATGTCTATAATGTCACGTCTAGGTTTTCAATTCGCGATGTTGTTCCGTTAGTTTGGGAGAGTTTGCCAGAGGATTTGAGGAATGTTGGGGGTTTGCAGGAATTTCGTAAATTGTTAAAGAACCATCGTTTTGATGTGTATATTTTGAATGGATTATTCTGGGCCAGTTAAGTTAAGTTTTTGAGGAGGGTTTAGTTGCAGCTGAATATGATTATAAATATTATATTTTTGTTAGGTGCTACTTGGATGTTCGGTGGTTTTCGGTTCCGGTCATTTAAGCTCTAATTATGTTTTTTTTTCTCTCTTTTTTATATTGTTTTTTTTTTGGTTTATTGATTTATTAGGTGGGTTTTACTCCGCACAATCTTTCTTAAGGAATACTATTATTTATACTTTATTTCTTAAATAAAACCAGTGTTACTTTACTTTTACTTTACTTTAATGAAGATACTAGAAAGGTATGACTCGGAATCGAGGGGGTTGAGCTTTTTTTTAAATTTCTTGTAATGAAAATACCGGAACAAAGATTTTTGAAATCTTGTTAATATAAGTATATTGATTTATTTTCTGCATTATAATATAACGTTTTAATGTAGCTAAAGTTGTTTTGCGATTAAAATTGTCTTTCTTTTCACCGAGCGAAGGTGGGTCCCCTGTTAGTGGTAGGAATAACCTCAATAAGTACTCTTTTATGAATAAAACTTCTCTAGTATCTTACAGTGTGCCGAAAAAAGAAAATAGAAAAATCCTTCAATGCAGCAAAACTGTACTATTTCAAAGGGCTGCAACGGATTCGGCAAAAATGAAAGATGTCTTTTGTTTTCTGACGAAACAGTCCGCAGGAAAAATATAGTATATCCCCCAATAATTCTGGCTCTTCCGTACCTGTATCAGCCTATTTACATTGCACAGTTTTAGTACGATGCAGACTTTTTTGAATTGGTGATGTCGATACTGTATGCTAGATTAAAAAAAACAACAAAAACAAGTTTTTTTAACTGAAAGTAAGGAACGACGTTAAAACTTAAAACGAACAGAAATTATCCCGTATATGAAAGGGACTGTCCTCTCCTCAACGCCTCGCTCTTTACGCTAAAGTTTTTATTGTTTAAAAAAATAGAGTTGTGAGAAAGTCAAACTCTAGCGTAGAGCTCTTTCTCAGGCACGTAACTTTTGATGGGTAAGACTAAACTTGATGAACTTGAACTAAACTTGTATATTTGAAATCAGCATTAAAATCGGATTCTTTTGATGTATCTATTGGTATCAAAATTCCGTTTTTTAGAGTTTCGGTTACCATTGAGCCGGGTCGCTCCTTACTTACAGTTCGTTACCACGAACTGTTTCATAAATTTTGTTGACATACATCAAACAGTTCGTGGTAACGTACTGTAAGTAAGGAGCGACCCGGCTCAATGGTAACCGAAACTCTAGAAAACGGTATTTTGATACAAATAGATTCACCAAAATAATCAGATTTTAATGTTGATTTCAAATGTATAAGTTTCATCAAGTTTAGTCCTCATCAACAGTCAACAGTTAAGCGCCTAAGAAAATTTGGCTTATTTTTAAAAAAAGAGGGGAAAGACCCCTTAAAGGTTATAGAAACTGAATGAAAATCACACCATCGTATTCCGCGTATCAGAAAATTTTGTTGTAGAGGTTTTAAGCTCGTATCTACAAAAATGTGGAACTTTGTATTTTTTGCCAGAAGAAAGATCACGGGAGCGTGTTTATTTGTTTTTTTTCCTCCATGGGTGATCGTATCGACCCAGTGTTCCTAGAATATCGTAGGAGGGCTCATTGGAATGGAAATTAAAAGTTTTAGTGCCCTTTTTAAGTGACCAAAAAAATGGAGGGCAACTAGGCCCCCTCCCACGCTCATTTTTTTCCCAAAGTGACCCGATCAAAATTTTGAGATAGCCATTTTGTTCAGCATGTTCGAAAATATTATAAGTATATCTGAAAATATTTTAGGATGACTTAATCCCCCGAAGTTCCCGGAGGGAGGGCTGAAAGTTATGGACTTTACCCAATGTTAACATATAGGATTGGTTATTGGGAAGTATACAGACATTTTCAGGGGAGATTTTTCCTGGTAGTGGGGGGGGGGGCCGGGGGTTATGTGGGAAGATCTTTCCATGAAGGAAGTTTTCATGGTGGAAGGGACATTGCTATTAAGGGGACGCCGGACTTCTCAGCATTATTTAAGAAAAGATCAGAAATTAAATATAAAAAAACAAGTTTTTCAACTGCAACATCAGCAACATCAAAACTTTAAACGAACAGAAAATATTACATATATGATTGGGTTCACCAATACCTCGCTCTTTAAGCCAAAGATTTTTTAGTACTTTCATAAGAGCTATTTATTCTAATTAACGGCCTTTGTGATTAAGCGGTCATTTTTAAAGAATTGGAACAAATTTCGAACTTTAGCTTAAAGAGCAAGGTATTGACTAGGGGGCGAACCCCCTAATATACGTATTAAAAATATATGAATATAGAAGTTCGTTACGTAAGTTAATTCGTAAGTTACGTATATTTATTATTAATAAAAACGTTCGTAAATAAAGTTAAACAAGTTTCTAGAAAGCCATTTAACCAAATAAAAGTAAAATTTTGTTTTAATTATTCATGTACGGTGAGCCAAGATCAAAACCTGAATTTTTTCAAAAACGTTCAAAAATTAAATAAAAAAACAAACAAGTTTTTTTTTACTGACAGTAAGGAGCGACATTAAAACTTAAAACGAACAGAAATTATTTTATATATGAAAGAGGCTGTCCCCTCCTCAACACCTCGCTCTTTATGCTAAAGTTTGACTTTTCTCACAACTCTATTTTTTTTAAACAATGAAAAACTTTAGCGTAAAGAGCGAGGTGTTGAGGAGGGGACAGCCCCTTTCATATACGGAATAATTTCTGTTCGCTTTAAGTTTTAATGTCGCTCCTTACTTTCAGTTAAAAAAACTTGTTTTTTTATTTAATTCATATCAAACAGCAGTCTAGGTTTTGCTGGGCTTAACAATAAAGAATGGACGTTGCATAGTTTTGCTATACGGGAATTTTTTATTTATTTTTTTATTTTTTTTTTACTAGTAATTCTAGGCTTATTTTTGGGGATCCGTGAACAGCCGAGGTACATTTTGACGTCTTTTTCCGAGATAGGAGGGATCTTTAAAGCACAAAAAAGATTGAAAATGAATTCGGGTTTTTAAAATTGATTAAGTGGAAACTTAAACAACCATATATATTTTTAAAATTAGGAAAATCTGGAATTCGATTATGAATGGAAAAATACCTCCCTATGCAGGCATGTATTTTTGGTAGAAGGGGGTGCTGAATTTAAAGAGAATAAATGCGGGTGAGAAAACAGCAAAAATAAGCTTAAAAATGTCTTTTATTTTCTCCCCAAACAGCATAAGAAGGTATAATTGTCTTTGGTAAGCAAAAAGTTATAAATGGTTGAGTTTTTACGAATGGAAACCGCTGTTAATTTCAATTAGCTTTTTTCTTTTGTCGTGTTTCGGCGTGACAACGCTGCCCAAAATTTGCTACTACCTTAAAAACGTCACACTTTTGAAGTTGCAAAAAACAACTCAGAAAATAATGGTATGAATAACGTTAAAAGGGTTTCAAGGATCAAAATTTTGATTTTGATTTCCATGGTACTGTCTGTGCATCACATGCATCAAATATCCACATAATGTAAGTGACAATGGCTTGCTTATATTACCTTAAGATGTCTTAACATGACTATGAAGTGAACTTTTGTTCACTTGCATTCAAATCAAAAGTCAACCTAGATTTTGCTGTATGTCAAAAATGTTTTCATGAATTTTCAATGTTAAAACCCATCTTATCAAAATCATAAGGTCTTTAAAGAAGAAATTGAAGAGAATCTGAGGTAGGTTTTGGAATTTCTTGTGTCGTCAGTCATTATCCTTCAATAAAATTGTCTGATGAGAACATGAATTAACCGTTTGAATAGATATGTACTTTATGTAAACATGGCAAAACTATCTTCGAGAATGCACGACTGACTTAAAAAATAGATTCAAGGCACACTTGTCTACCCAGCCTCCCTTTTTTAATATTTTGGCATAGTTTAGTTAGATTTAGTTAGATGCTTGTGTCTTATGTCTTGTAAATATGTCATAGTATATTTACGTTGCATAGTTTGTTTCTGCGAGAAGTTTTTGGTTGCTAGCCTTTTTCAGCTGCTAAGAGCATTTTTTTCTTAAATGTCAGAATTGTTTTCATTTTTTCTATCGTCTTTTTTTCTCAAATGTAGTATTCCTTTTTTATATTATCCTCCTTGTGGAAAAGATTTTGAGTGTGAATTGAAACTTTTAAATTGTATTTAATCTAAATGTTCTTATCAAATGTTCAGTCAACTATTTTTTTCCTGTGATTTGTCGACCGAGTCTTAACCTGAGAGTCCTCCTTCCCTGCTTAAGCTGTCAACGATAGATTTAAGCTGCTTCCGGCTGTAGTATTAACGGACAATTAATTGTTATTGGTTGAAAAACTCATTGCAGCCAAATCCCTAATCTGTATTTTCAAGAAGGGATTGTTTTTGGCCTGTGCTGAAGTGCCAAAGATTAGTTTCTCTTCAATACCCCTTTTTTTGTTTGCAAACACTAATGCTGGGAATGTAATCTGTGTGTTCCTAGGGTTGCCACTCCTAGTGATGTATCACTATTTCTAGTGATTTCTTATATTGCCTAACGAAAAAGTCACTAAATTTTGCACATAAATCATAAGATTATTGGAAAAAATCACTAAATCAAACAAAAAATCACTAAATCTAATGATTTTTCTTCTCACCTGGTGGCAACCCTGTGTGTTCCTCTGTGTGATCTGTGTGTTCCCAGGGTTGCCACCCCCAAAATGATTTATCACTATTAGTGATTTTTTATGTTGACTAAACAAAAAATCACTAAATTTGCATATACATCACTAGACTATTTAAGAAAGTCACTAAATCAACCTAAAATAGTGCAACACTGTGTGCTCTTCTCTCTCGTATAAATTTCTTGAGTCGTTTAAGAATTTCCCTTCTTAGTTTAGTAAAACAAAATCTAGGTTCTTCACTGTTTTAGTTAAGTTATAACATTCCTTTTAAACCATGCAAAGGATTAAAACATTTGAATTCCCCCTACCTCTCAAATTCTGGAATCTCGTTTTCAAACCTCTTGTTCTCTTAGTTCGTAAGATGTTGAACTAATTAAGTAATTCCTCGTTAGTGTCTAATTATTATTGCCCCCGTCTTTGCTTGTTAGTGGAAATATTCTGTTGGATGTGATGTGGCTTATGACCTCTGATAGTTGAGGTGTTGGTGTTGCTAGCGGTCAATAGGAAAATGAGGCAATTCTGGCTTTTACAATAGATTAGTGGTAGAAATTGTTGCTATCATCGGCTTATATTGACCCTAACGAATGGTGAGCATCGCCCTTAGCGTCGTAAAAAACCGTTTTAAAAAGGAGGGGTACCCTCGAACCCATGCCATCCACCCAAAATTGAAAGATTTAAATACTTGCCCATATTATTCACATAATTTTCCTTTTTATTTTTTTTTAATTTTTTTTAATTTTTTTTTTTTATTATTATTATTATCTTGTCCCTCTAAAATAAATTCTTCGCACGTGCCTGTCATCATGTTATAAGGCACTGAAAAGGTAATTAATGTGTTTATTATCATTAGCCTATCGTTATCGCACTGTATGGTCATGGCTGGGGGGGGGGGATAATTAACCTTTTGTTCTTTCGATTACAAGATCTGGCAGTCAGCTGATGATTCCTCGGTAGTATCTAAGTTTGATTGCCTCCGTCTCTACTTGTTAGTGAATATATTGCGGTGGATGTAGTGCGGTTAAGGCCGTGTCCAGCGGGGGTGGGGGGGTGAACCCCCGGAAATAATTATCCGACTCGTAAAAACGTAACAAAAATGAATATAAATGAATTTTTGATGCGTTTTTTTTTGTTAACCCCTCTCGGAAAAAAAAAACTTTGTAACCATCATCCCCCCCCTGAAAAAAGATGCTGGATACGGCCCAGAATGTGGTATATTTCCCACGTTATTTTATTTAGAGGGTGTGCCCTTTAATAAAGTACCAAGAATAGGTGAATTGTGTCAAAAATATCATCGTAAGCATTTCGGGGGAAGGATGGACTCGGAAGACCCCTTCGAGGGCGGGTTTGCATTTATGTCATGGCTGAGGTAATGCAAAGGGTTAGGACGAAAAAATGAGGTGTTTTATATTGGATTAGTAGAAATCGTCATCATTATGGTGTTACGCGGTAACACCAAAATTGGTCACTATTGGTCAAAATTGGTCACTATATAACCTGGTCACTATATAAATTGGTCACTATATATATGGTCACTAAAACAGGCCAAAATTGGTCACTATATACGTACAGGTTACTTCTCAATTAATAAAAAATGGATTTTATGATCGCCTAAGAGTTTACATGCAACACTCGTCCGCTTGTTTGATCATATTCAGTCTTGCTTCTTCTCAGGTCTGAGGAGTAAAGAGTTTGGCTAGAATAGAATTAAAGAAAAATATTATGAAAATCCTTGCTCCTGTCCTTTAATAAGAGTTTTTCGGGGATACTTTGTAAAGAATGATGTGGTTTTCAGGCTCTGATAGTTTGCACTTTCCGTTCTGTATAGAAAGATTGGCCGTAGAAACTTAGGAGAGGACCTACTCGATTTAAAAATTGAAAGTTCTAGTGCCCTTTTTAAGAGTCAAGAATAATTTGATTAAAGTAATAAGCGATTTTTCATAAACAAACCTTATGTTTTAGTATATTTCATGCATCAGTGGAAGGAAACACCTTCTTTTTTTTAAGGGTAGAATAATCTAGTTTCCTTTGTTGTTAATTGGTTAGTAGCACTAAACCTGTTTTTTTTTAGTATTTATATAGCCTAAGAACTAAGACCTAAGTGAGAGCCATCCTAGTCAAGGGTATAGCACACTGGACTTTTAATCCTATGTCCTTCCGGTCGCAGATTCTAGTCCTGGTGTTGCCAAGACCCGGCTTGGGATGGGAGGGGGGGGGGGCAGACGTGAGACTCTGCAAGCTCAGCCGCCTGGGGTGTAGAGACAATGGGTTTTTGAGGCCTGAACCTTGCAACCCAGTTGAGCCTACCCCACTACAAATTACAAATCTCTGAGTGAAACTACGGGAAATTGAAGAATGTGCTTTTTATGAACGAGGTAAGGCTTTTAAGATGGTTATGACAGGACGAATATCATCATCATATTAGATTATGACACAAACTATGATTGCTGACATGAGTTGTGTTGGACGGCAATAAAAGGATGGTCGTCACAGTGTTTCGACTAGCTCCTTATTATAATCCGCTTAATGTCAGGAGTTTTTCGCAGAAAACCAGTGGATAGAGTTATGAATTCAGATAAGGGTTTTGTCCAAAAAAGCTTTTAACTTTGAATTGGTATAGATTTGCATTTGTAGCAGCAATCTGTGGTGATTTGGGGTAGATATTGTATGGGAAGGATGACATTTGACATTTTCTATAGGATTCCGTTTTTTCCGCAGGTATTCCATAGATTTCGTAACTGCGTTCTTTTGTCCGTAGGAAGGCGTCAAATTCCGTATATTACTGAAGAACCCTAGAAGTGGAAACACAGGGTTGTTATTGTTATTGTTGTCATCGACATACTTCAAGTTAATAAAAGGAAGTGTGAATGAGATTAAACCCCTTGTTCGGTTTGATCGCATAGCTTTTGAGCTCATAAAATAGTTCCTCGTTAGTTACTAATCGTATCTCCCCATCGCTCTTTGTTAGCAGAAGGATTATGGTGAATGTGATGTGGTATATGGTCTTTAATAGCTGAGATGCTGGCATTGTTAGTAGTCAAGATGGAAAAAGGAGGTAATTCTGGATTTAAAAATAGTTAGTGGTAACGACTCACAATAATCGCGTTACCTTGGACCAAAAGAATGATGATCATTATCATCAGAGTCGTGCTACATTGCACATGTACTCATGACCGCATTACGACCAGCGTTATCACTCTCATCATGATATACGTGTAAAAAAATTTGATGGTTTTCTTCATAGTCACCATCGTCATGTTGGATAGTGATTTTGTTTGTTTTCAGGCTATATTTTGAAATTTCAAAAAAAAAAAAAAAAAAATCGCGATCAAGTTTTAGAATTAAAATTGATTGAAATAAATGTCTTCCTTCCTGAATCAGCTCCGAACAACGGTTCTTCCTCACTTGACAGTTTTTATTTAAAATGCGTTTGAAATGCGCTTTCATACGCATATCATAGTTGCGCTGCAACCATAGTTTTGTTTTCAGGCATCGGGTTTAAAGCCTGTTTTGAGTGCGTTCGACAAAACCGTTTTCACGTTCTCCCCGTTCAACCCAGCGAAAATTTAAGGCGTTTTCAGCTTACGAGTTCCAAGCGTGTTGGACACAGATTCCTCAAAATTGTAACGCGCCAGAATAGCAAGGTTGAACACTGTTTCTGAGAAAATATTCGCCCCGTGTTGAACATGGCGCTCAAAACGATAATCTGCACAACCCGTGTCGAACTCCGTGTTGGATGTGGGTGGCCTGAACACAAGGCTCATGAAAGGATGATGATGAAGTAAACGGCCACGATTTGAAAAAGGCAATGATTGATTAATTGGCACAATTTAGTAGAAATCTTTTTCAACTTGGAAATGCTAAACAGTCAACAAGAACAAAAACCGGGATTTAGACAGTCGAAAACATGTTACTTCAGAAGAAACAGATGATACAAATTACAAATAGTTATGCTACTACGGGAGGCAATCTTAACATGTCTTATATACTACGAGTTGATTAACAGAGCAAAGAAACTCCTATGCGTTGCAAAAATGTGCAGGACCTGGCACAAGCTAGGGGGGATGTAAAATAATTTAACAATTTCATTTTCAGGCTCAGGATTTCATCTTACGACGAGGAATGAGTCGACTTCAACGTCTTCAGGCACAAAGGTACTTTAATGGTCTAGGCTTTACTTTGTAGAGCCCTTTCTCTGATAGTTCCGAATCTTCTTCTAACATACTTGTCTTCTTGAGGATCCTCCCAATGCCCTTCTAATAACATTCCAATTTGAGGGACGGAACGAGAGACGGAACGCCAGTCATATTTTGGGCAACTCTTGACGTAATATACAATATAACAAAAAAGAAATTGTTCAAACACAGTTTTTTGAAACACGTCAATCTAGACCTTTCTTCATGACTCCGCCTCTTTGCGCACGCGAGAAATGAATGAGAAATTCATGAGAAATGAATGAATGCCAAGAAGCAACTGAAACTATTTCATTTCTTAGAAATGAAACAAAAGAGCGACGTTAAAGCTTAAAACAAGCGGAAAATCAGGTATGTGAGGGAGTCTCCTCCCTCCTCTATGCTAAACATTTGAATTTTATTCTCAGAATTATATAGTCTTTTGAATTTCTTTTTCTATATAGATAGAAGAAAAAACAAAATTATTTTGACGATAGCGTCATCAAATTCTCGATTGAATATCAAATAAACATGCTGTTGTATTTCTTTACAGAAACTGTTAAAGTTCTTTCCAACATCATTCTTAACCTTTTATCAAGGAGGCACACTTGTGCCTCTATAAAGAGGCGACCCACCACAATGTTAAGCGATTTCAGGTCCTAGAGGTCGCAGAGAGACGGAGGTAATCACATTTTGTAGCCCGAGGTCAAACTAAGAATCTTGCAAAAATTCCTCCTCCTCCGACTTTATCTTCATGGGGTAAAGTGGGCCGGAAGTTCGGACCCTCCCACCACAGCCCCCCTTTAATGTTGTCCGATTCGGCTGAAATTTAGAGGTTAAGAGTTCCTAGGGCCCGGGAGCTTATACTCAAAATTTCAGCTCAATCTGATCACTTCTTTCCTGTTTTCCAAAAACCAAATATAGCCATTTAAAATTCATTTCTTTTTTTTTTCTTAGCCATGCCTACAGGCCACAGTTGGCCACGGATCCGGTTGAATGAGGACTCATTCGAAGCAGAATTTGACCTGTTAGGGTCTTTTGATATTTTCAGACCGAAAAAATTATCCCCCAAATTTACATTTACGAAAAACCTTGTTTTCCTATATTAGCCCCTGTTAATTTTTCCCACCACAACCCCCACTTTACCGGTGTCTGTTCGGGCTGAAATTTAGAGGATAAGCTTTCCTGGGACCTGGGAGCTTATCCTCGAACCTTCAGCTCAATCTGATCACTCCTTCCCGGTTTTCCAAAAACCACATATCAAGATTTTTGGGAATTTGCTTGCGTCGAAAATAGCTTCATATTTGCTAAACAACAATTACTATTGTGTTTGTATAGTCCAGCGGCTGAGACTCCAGACTTTCAGGCGGAAACCCCGGGTTCGATTCACCATCAGAGGAACTTTTTTATATACTTTGAAAAGAAACTCAGTTTCTTTTTTAAATTATTTGAAAAAAATTACGTTTTCTAAAGAGTTAAAGAGGCTGAGTTACAAGGTCGACCCTTAAAACGTACAGGGATTAGGAGGCACAGTTGGGGGGCTGTTAAAGAGGCTGAGTCACAAGTTCGAACCTTAAAACGTACAGGGATTAGGAGGCACCCTGTACGACGTGATTTGAGTATTCAGGAATTAAAAGCCTTAACACAAGAATGTTCAAGAGCGGGGGGTTTGGGGGCGGCAGCCCCCCAACTTTAACTCCTGACACGATCAGCTAACAGTTAGTCAAGCAATAATAAGTAATAAACTGTACAAAAACGTGCAGAAATTATTTGAAAAAAACTACGTTTTCTAAAGAGTTAAAGAGGCTGAGTTACAAGGTCGAACCTTAAAACGTACAGGGATTAGGAGGCACAGTTGGAGGGCTACCACCCCCAAACCCCCGCTTTCGCAGCCTTTAAATATAAAAAAAAAATTTCTTTAAACTGAAAGTAAGGAGCGACATTAAAACTTAAAACGAACAGAAATTATTCCGTATATGAAAGAGGCTGTGCCCTCCTCAACGCCTCGCTCTTTACGCTAAAGTTTTTATTGTTTAAAAAAAGAGTTGTGAGAAAGTCAAACTTTAGCGTAAAGAGCGAGGCGTTGAGGAGGGTACAGCCTCTTTCATATACGGAATAATTTCTGTTCGTTTTAAGTTTTAATGTCGCTCCTTACTTTCAGTTTAAAGAAATTTTTTTATATTTAAAGGCTGCGAAAGCGGGGGTTTGGGGGTGGTAGCCCCCAACTGTGCCTCCTAACCCCTGTACGTTTTAAGGTTCGACCTTGTAACTCAGCCTCTTTAACTCTTTAGAAAACGTAGTTTTTTCAAATAATTTTATGATTAACGTTATCCAGTCATACCACTAATAATTTCAATCCAAAACTAGATTTTGTGGAAAGTTCCATTTTACAGTTCAGGTTTCCAGAAACATCCCTTTTTGTTCCTCAGAATAGCTCCCAAAACTAGGAGCAAAGTTTGGGGAAAAACGGTCTCAATTAGAGGTCTAATATACTAATGTCACATTTCGAGATTTGGACTTGTTCAAACTTGCTGACTTGTTGATCCAATCTGATTTGGACTGGGAAAGTCAAGATTTTCGCTTATCTTGCAGTAGGGAGAAGAGCATTGATCTTTTTGCAGATTCCTAAATAACAGAGATCGTGATGAAAAGACCTTATCTTGAAAATGATCACAAATTTATCCCTGTGGTTTTCAGTGGGAACGGGGAATTTTCTTTTTACTGTATTTATAGTATTAGAATAAAGCAAAAAGACTATTAATAATATTAAATTATGTATTTTTATATATTTAATTAAAAATAAAATATATATATTTACTGATATTTATACATATATGTATATATAAATATATGTATATGTACACACACACACACACTATATATATATATATATATATATATATATATATATATATATATATATATATATATATATATATACGCAATATATGTTTTAATATTATTAATAATATTAGAATATAATATTATTAGAACAAAGCGCTTGTTAAACTTCAGCGGAAACAATTGAGTACTGAATGGGGGTGGGGGTAGCTCCCCTCATATATAAGATAATTTCTGTTTGTTTAAGTTTTGATATCGCCGTTTAACTTCTTTAAGAAAGACTTTTTTTTTTATTTAACCAAGAGCAAAGGCGATAACGATTTCTACATTCGTTTATACATAGGATCAGAAACACAATCACATCGATGAAAAAAGAAACACACAGAAGAAAAAACTGCATTTTAAGAAAAACCTGGAAATTATAGTTATTTAGTCAATAAAATATAAAAATGAACGCTTTAAAGACATACAAGGATATAAACTACTCCCCTCCGGCAAAAAAGTGTTGGTACCTTAAATAATACTACTACTACTACACATCTACAACTACATACAAAAAACTTTAAAAAACGCGTAACAATGTGTTTGAATTCATTTCTGTAACGTTTTTACGAGTTGGACAAACATTTTGGAAGGGAGGGGGTTTCAACCCCCTAAGACCCCTCCTCCCTCCTGGATACGGCCTTGGCAACAATTGTATTCCCCGAAGCCAATAGAAAATTGTTAATAACGATAGTTAGCCAATTCGTGAACAATTCGAAAGCTTTTGGATAAAGTCGTTGACGAATCATAGGCACAAAACAATTTCTTCCCAGAAACTTGTCTGATTCGATCTACAAGACCGAATTCCCCAGTCCGCGTCAATGCTATTCAGCTGAAATATTGAAAAGGTCGGCCTTAACTGACCTGGAATAGGCTTGGTATAAATTTCAAGTTCAAGTACTCAAGTGAAAAAAGACCACGGGACCCCGAGACCCAGGAGAAAGACACAAATATCTTCAACGTAATGTAATTGGTTAATGACAGACAGCAAGACTTATTAGCAATATCTCATATACAGAGTACTAAATAAACACAAGAATAAGCTCAACTGCAGATATAACTGCTCAACTTGCATATGCCGACGATGTCCTTTTAGTTGGTTTTTCTCGTCGAGGGTTGGCTCAGAATTTCCGTAAGCTGTCTTCTCTACTTAGTGATATTGGCCTATCTGTTAATATGGGAAATTGTGAGTTTATGTGCTTTAATAGTAGAACCTCTGTATCTCCGCTAAAACTTGGTTTGATTTCATTACCCTGTTTGGATAATTTCAAGTGGCTTGGTATATCGTTTTCCCGTCTGTTTCTGAAACTTGCTCCGAGTTGGTTACTAATGCACTAAAAAATATTCGTGTGTCTTATGGTAAGATATCTCCAAATAGAGGGCGTTATAACCGTAAGGGTCTAGCTCGGCTTTATAATAGTTTTTGCTCTCCAGGAGTAAATTTCTTATCTGGATTCCACCACCTCCTGAGAAAAAAAGATTTACGGAGACTTAGAAGTGTTACTTTAGATACTGTAAACATCTTATGTATTTACCTGGCCTTTTCAGAAATAGAAATAATGTCTCCTGTTATGGTGTCAGTGATGCTTGCGCGCGACTGTTCAGTGTGACTTCTAATATGATTATGAATACTTGTAATGTTGTTTCTGTCACCGACCCCCTAGTTTGCTTTTTTCATCGTGATATCGGTTAAATTGTATTTTTATTGTTTTTTTTTTGTTCTCGTATTGGTGTTGTTATTTTTTTTTCTTTTGTATTTACTCCGCAGTTTCATTCTAATTTTCATTTGCGGGTTATAAATAAATTAAATTAAATTAATTGAATAGGAAAAAATTTGGGAATTTGGGAAATTTGGGAACTGGTTTGGGAATAGGGCTGTGATGTACTAGGGAGAAACAACAGAAAAGAGCGCACACTGTGCTGACCTGCACACTGATAGAAAAACAAGTCGGATGATTGGTGCTGCAAAATCAGTTGTAAACTGGTGTAAAAAAAATTTTTTTCATATGATAGACCTTATAAAGTTAGCTTTATAATTGCCTACAGAAGGTACTTCGGATTGTCTCTATCGGTGGAAGGAGCAATTCACCCATCTGGAAGAAACTTATGCATATTCAAGACATCTAAAAGAAAGAAGTTGAAAACGATCTCAGCTTTTATATAATTTTTAGACGAAATTGCTTTGACGTTTTGAGCTGAATCCGAAGGAACCCAAATCATTTATATCTACCGAGAACTTTTTGTAGGTCTGTATCTCTTGCTTCTTTTCCCCATCACCCAAAGACTGAACCCCCTATCAGGATAATTCGATTATTTTGCTTTGGGGCAACGATAATCGCAATTACCCCACTAGCGACGATCTTTACCACTTCGCCCATAATTTCTGTGGCTTGTTTTTCACTCACTTACTTTTAATGTCTATTCATTTGCCTAGCTAATCGAGGGCTAGAGGAGCTTATAACCCCTGTAAGGTCCATGGTTTTGTCGGTGATCCACGAGCTCCCGGCAGGGGGAGGGCCATAACACTTATTTCAAGTAGACATATCAAACAGTTCGTGGTAACGAACTGTAAGTAAGTAGCGACCCCGCTCAGTAGTAACCGGTACTTTAAAAAGCGGAATTTTGAAACCAATAGATGCATCCAAAGAATCAGATTTTTATTCTGAATTCAAATATATAAGTTTCATCAAGTTTAGTCTTACCCATCAAAAGTTACGCGCCTTAGAAAATTTGCTTTATTTTCGAAAAAAGGGGGTAACAACCCCTAAAAGTATTAGAACTTCAATGAAAACCAGACCATCAGATTCAGCGTATCAGAGAACCCTACTATAGAAGTTTCAAGTTCCTATCTGTAAAATGTGGAATTTTGTATTTTTTGCCAGGAGAAAGATCACGAATGTGTGTTTATTTTTTTTTTTTATTATTTTTTTTCTCCAGGGGTGATCGTATCGATCCAGTGGTCGTAGAAAATCGCAGGAGGGCTCACTGGAACGGAAATTAAAAGTTCTAGTGCCCTCTTTAAGTGACCAAAAAATGGAGGGCAACTAGGTCCGCTCCCACGCTCATTTTTTCCCAATGTCAGCTGATCAAAATTTTGAGATAACCATTTTGTTCAGCATGGTGGGAAAATATGATAACTATGTCTTTGAGGATGGCTTGATCCCCCGCTGTCCCCGGGGGAAGGTCTGCAAGTTATGAACTTTTCCTAATGTTTACATATAGTATTGGTTATTGGGAAGTATACAGAAGTTTTCATGTTTTTTATTCTGTTAGTTGGGGGGGGGGGCGGATGGGTCGGGGGTTACATGGGAGGATCTTTTCATGGAGGAAATTTTGATGGGACAAGGGACTTCGCTATGAAGGGGCTGCCGGATTTCCGAGCATTATTAAAAATAATCGATCAGAAATTAAATAAAAAAACAACAAAAAGTTTTTCAACTGAAAGTAAGGAGCAACATTAAAACTTAAAACCAACAGAAATTATTACGTATATGATTGGGATCGCCCCCTAGTCATTACCTTGCTCTTTACGCTAAAGTTTTTTTTGTACTTTCATCAAAGCTATTTATTTTAATTAACGACCTTTGTGATTAAGGGGTCATTCTTAAAGAATTGAAACAGAATTTGAACTTTAGCGTAAAGAGTGAGGTAATGAGTAAGGGGCGAATCCCCTAATATACGTAATAAATATTTACGACTATAGAAGTTTGTTACGTAAGTTAATTCGTAAGTTACGTCAGATCAAAATTTCGAGAAAGCCATTTAGCCAAAAAAAGTAAAATTAATATGCATATTTCGTTTTAATTATTCATGCGCGGTGAGCCAAAATCAAAGCTGCATTAATTCAGAGATGTTCAGAAATGATAGGCAGCACAATCGCGCTGCCTAAGTAAAGAACGATGTTGGCACAATGTATTATTTATTTTTTGGGGTTAGACCAGGGCTAACCCCAAAAAACACTTCGTATCGAAGGAATTGTCGTAGAAACTTCAAAAAGGGCTCATTCGATTGAAAATGGGAGTGGCTAGTGCCTTTTTAATATTCGAAAGTGATTGGAAGGCAACTAACACCCTTTCCACGCCCATCATTTCCCCAATTACATCCAATCAATATTTTGAGATAACTTTTTTGTTCAGCGTAGTTGATTTTAATATAGAAATTATGTTTTTGAGGAGGACACTCCCCCACAGCCCTCAGGGCAAGGGTTATAAGTTATGCCCTGGGGGCATATAAGGTTATCATAGAAAGGGTTGTCGTAGAAACATCAAAAGGGGCTCATTCGATTGGTAATTGAAATGACTAGTGCCCTTTTTAATAGTCGAAAGTGATTGGAAGGCAACTAACACCCCTTCCAAGCCCGCCATTTATCCAAACACATCCAATCAAAGTTTTGAGATAACCATTTTGTTCAATTTGTAGTTGAAAGTTCTGGAAATTAGGTCTTGGAGGATGATAACCCCCTCAGAGCCCTCAGGGCAAGGGTTATAAGTTATACCCTAGGGGCATATAAAGTTTTTATTGAACGCTTTGTCGTAGAAACTTGAAAAAGGGTGCACTCGATTGGAAATTAAAAGGGCTAGTGCCCTTTTTAATAGTCGAAAGTGATTTGAGGGTAACTAACCCCCCTCTCACATCCACCTTTTCCCCAAACACATACAATCAACATTTTTAGAGAGCCATTTTGTTCAACGTAGTTGAAAGTTTTGGAAATTATGTTTTTTAGGATGACACCCCCCCACAGATCTCAGGGCAAGGGTTATAAGTTATGTCCTGGGGCATATAAGGTTTTCAAAGAAAGCGTTGTCGTAGAAACTTTAAAAGGGGCTCATTCGATTGGAAATTGCAATGACTAGTGCCCTTTTTAGTAGTCGAAAGTGAGTAGAAAGCAACTAATACCCCTTCCACGCCCACTATTTATCCAAACACATTCAATCAAAATTTTGAGATAACAATTTTGTTCAATGTAGTTGAAAGTTCTGGAAATTAGGTCTTTGAGGATGACAACCCCCACATCCCTCAGGGCATGGGGTGTAAGCTTCGCCTGTGGGTGGTATGAGGTTTTTTATAGGAAATGTGGTTGCATAACGTCTAAAAGGGCTCATTGGATTGGGAATTTAAAGGGCTACAATTCCATTTAATATTAAAAAGTAATTGGAGGGCAACTAATCCCCCTCTCACGCCCATGATTTTCCCAAACACTTCCAATCAAATTTTGAGATATTCATTTTGTTCAACGTAGTTTAAAGTTCTGGAAATTAGGTCTTTTAGGATGACAACTCCCTCAGAATCCTCAGGGCAAAGGTTTTAAGTTATACCCTGGGGGCATATAAGGTTTTTATAGAAAGTGTTGTCGTAGAAACTTCAAAAAGGGCTTATTTGATTGGAAATTGAAAGGGCTAGTGCCCTTTTTAATTGTCGAAATTGAATGGAGAGCAACTAATCCCCTCATAACCCCCAGTCATTTTGTTCAAAGTAGTCGAAAGTTCTGGAAATTATGATTTTGAGGATGACAAACCCCCCAAACCCCTCAGGGCAAGGGTTGTGATTTATGCCCTGGGGGCATATAAGGTTTTTGTAGAAAGTGTTTTCGTAGAAACTTTCAAAAAGGGCTCATTCGATTTGAGACTGAAAAGGCTAGTGTCCTTTTTCATAGTCGAAAGTGATTAGAGGGCAACTAGCTCCTTTCTCAAGCTCACCATTTCCCCAAACACATCCAATCAAAATTTTGAGATAGCCATTTTTTTCAACGTAGTTGAAAGTTCTCGATATTATGTCTTTGAGGATGATCAACCCCCCCCCACCAACACCCCTCAGGGCAAGGGTTGTAAGTTTTGCCCTGGGGTCATATAAGGTTTTTTGTAGAATTTTTTTAAAATAAAAACTTTAAAAAAGGCTCATTAAATTGGAAATTGAAGGAAAGGGCTAGGGCTTTTTTTAATAGGCTTGTTGAAACTGATTAGAGGGCAACTAAACTCCCTCTCACGACCACCATTTCCCCAGACACATCCAATCAAAACTTTGAGATAGCCATATTTGCAACGTAGTTGAAGGTTACGGATATTATGTCTTTGAGGATGATCAACCCCCCTCTCCCCCCACACCCCTCAGAGCATGGGTTTTAAGTTATGCCCTGGGGGCATATAAGGATTTTATAGAGCGTTATAATTGAAACTTCGAAGGGCTAACCCTATGCTTTTTAAAAGCCAGAATATAATTTGTACTTTACTGAAAAAAAAACATTGTTTTAAATGTTTTCACTTATAACTTTAAGAAGACAAAAATTAATTAAAATATTAAGGAATAAATATCAGCATGTGTATTAAACTGACAATGCACATTTTTTTCAGTAAATTCATTTGGGTTTTTTTTTCAGTAAAGTACAAATTATATTCTGGCTTTTAGAAAGCATTGGTTTCAGAACCCTACTCAGATGAATTTCTGCTCGTTTTGAGTTTGACTTATTTTAATTTCTGTTTGTTTTGGGTTTCATCTATTTATTGATACTGATTTGTGGTATTTGTATGCTTGGTAGATTATTTGATTCTATTTTGTTCGTTTATGGTTTAATGGAGTTCTTTTTTTTGAAAAACTTATTTTGTGCAAAATTTTTTTTTGATTAATTAAATAAAAAAAACAAGTTTTTTTTAACTGAAAATAAGGAGCGACATTAAAAGTTAAAACGAACAGAAATTATTCCGTATATGAAAGGGGCTGTCCCCTCATCAACGCCTCGGTCTTTACTCTAAAGTTTGATTCTGTCTCACAGCTTTATTTTTTCAAACAATAAAAACTTTAGCCTAAAGAGCGAGCCGTTGAGGAGGCGACAGCCCCTTTCATATAGGGAATAAGTTCTGTTCGTTTTAAGTTTTAATGTCACTCCTTACTTTTAGTTAAAAAATTTGTTTTTTTTTATTTAATCATGTTTCAGGAACGGGCTGATGCTAAAATTAAAAGTATACCTGGTTCCTAAACCATTGGTATGCCTGAATACCCGCCCTGATGAGTTTTGGAGATTGACCGTAAAGAGGGGTATCCGGTTCTTTTTTTAAGGGAGGGGAAAGTTCATTTTCGGAAAGAAGTATACTTTTTGGCCTCCGTTTTTATAGGGGGAATCCCTTGGACTCATGTTAGGGAAACAACCCCTTTTTTATGTGCAGGTATGGTCATATATGTTACAGCTTCGATGGAGCTCATGTTTCACCATTCATTCTTAAATAAGTGCTAAAACCAAACTGGCTAGTTAACATTTCAAAAATAAAAGAAAAAAGAGATCTTGATGAAAAGACCTTCCCTTGAAAATGATAATAAATTTCTTTCGATGGTTTTTAGTGGGGGCGGGGAATTTTCTTTTACTGAACAAAGTATTACAATACAGCACAAAGATTATTAATAATATTAATCTATGTATTTATACATATATATGTGTTTACATATATTTACATATATTTATATTTACATATATTTATACATATATTTATTACATATATTTCTGTAAATAAATACACATATATTCGTACGCAATATATGTTCATTTTCGTTCATTATTTTTTATACATTTATACTTTTTAGCCTCCATTTTCTTAGGGGAGGTAATGCATTTAAAAGCCTTCAAAATAAGACAATCGGAAAAAAGTTTTCTTTGTATTTTTTTCAAACATTTTTGGCTGAAAAGGTCTTCTAAGTTTCGCACCATTGTTTTTTTCGCTATAGTAGTTTTTTCTTTCTTTCTGGCCTTCCTTTGCAAGCAATATTTCTCGTCCTTTTCTGATTGTTCCTTATTTTGTACCTTATTTTAACCGGGGTCAATTTACCAAAAAATGGCTTTCATTGTGGTTAAATCTATCCGATCCCTCATTGCTGTCGAAAGCTTTTTATTCTTCTGTATTATATTTCTCTGCTCAAAACACTTGTTATTCAGTGGCTAGTCCCAGTTCTTTTGTTGGACAATTGTTCCGTGCATTAGAGCTGCTGATGAGGCGTCTTTTTCCCTGACTGCAAAAGAAGGGAAAGGGAAAAGTTTGAACACTTGTTAGAGTGATAAAAGGACGTTGCTAATAGTCTGCAGTTGTAGATTGCTGATGGTGCAGCACTTTTTCAACTCTGGCCCCCTTGATGCGGGAAAAGTTAAGCATGACTTGGAATTTATGTGCTTCACAAAAAAGGCCTTACTTCATCAAATATTTTTTGCCATGACAAGGCATGTAGTGACTCAGATTTTTTCTTCTGCTAAGTGGATTTGGGTTTATACTGATTTCATTTTTATTCTGAATTAAATGCATTTATGTTGCATTTTTAACAGCTTGTGAAATTTCAATTTACTATTCAAATCTAAGGTTTGTTTTTGAGTTGTTGAAAGAGAGAAAGGAGAAGAGAGAGAGAGAGAGAGAGAGAGAGAGAGAGAGAGAGAGAGAGAGAGAGAGAGAGAGAGAGAGAGAGAGAGAGAGAGAGAGAGAGAGAGAGAGAGAGAGAGAGAGAGAGAGAGAGAGAGAGAGAGAGAGAGAGAGAGAGAGAGAGAGAGAGAGAGAGAGAGAGAGAGAGAGAGAGAGAGAGAGAGAGAGAGAGAGAGAGAGAGAGAGAGAGAGAGAGAGAGAGAGAGAGAGAGAGAGAGAGAGAGAGAGAGAGAGAGAGAGAGAGAGAGAGAGAGAGAGAGAGGGGGAGAGAAAGAGAGAGAGGGGGATAAAAAATAAGGAGGGAGAGAATGGGAGAGAGAGAGGGAGAAAAAGTGAGAGAGAGAGAAAAAAGGAAGAGAGAAAGGGAGGGAGAGAGAGAAAGGGTGAGAGAGAGAGACAAAAATGGGGAGAGAGAGAGAGAGTATTGGTGGAAGGTAGAGAGAGGGAGAGATAAATAGAATATATTTCCGCTATCAAGTCCTAACAAAGTACCAAAAAATCGATAAAGGGCATGCAAAACCTTTCATTATAATACTAAAGCTATGTCGTGAAAAATGGTCCAAAAACAAGCTAAAATATACAGATTCAAAGGAATAAAGAGCATATAAATCTGGAATAAAACCAAATCAAAAATAAAATCATAGAAGGAACTTGAACCGCAAGTGCAAGGGTTGTCAAAGGGGCGAAAGAACTGTGTTCAGTAGACCTTTGTCATGCTGTCGGTTGGGTTCAAAGAGCTCTTGGAAGTATTACAGGGGATAATGAGGGTGAATATTTTGTATTTTGTCAGTATTTCAATGTTTTTTCTCCATTTTCAGTTTGTACTGGTAAAATATTACCCTGAAGTTCAGATCATTATCCTTAAATCAACCTACTATTTATATATATATATATATATATATATATATATATATATATATATATATATATATATATATATATATATATATATATATATATATATATATATATATATATATATATATATATATATTTATATCATGAATTTTAATAGATATATATTTTTAATTTTTAATATATTGTTTTAATCATGAAATCTCCGCTTCTTTAGTTGACTGCTTTATTTTCAAGGAAGCTAAAATTGCATGATTATAGACAAATGATAAGAAAGATATGAGCAGGGGAATCTTTTCGTGACAACTCAGTAGCAAACCTAAAGTTTTGCGTGATTCTTTGTCTATAAATCAATAGCAAGTATCATAAATACAAAATGTCATATTTCATCTGTGGATTTCGTTGTCATGTCTCCCTAATTATATATATATATATATATATATATATATATATATATATATATATATATATATATATATATATATATATATATATATATATATATATATATATATATATATATATATATATATATATATATATATATATATATATATATATATATATATATATATATATATATATATATATATATATATATATATATATATATATATATATATATATATATATATATTTATATATATATATTCATCTGGACCATAACATTTTTATTAGGTTTTGATTTTTATTTATTATTTTAATTTTTCTGTAATATTTTGTTGAGGTGCTGACCACTTTCAAGAACTTTGTATACCAGGGGGTATTTACCATGCTCGGTGGATGGGCTCTGAGGTAATACTAGGGTGGAGAGGGAGCAACCCCTCGTTAAAAATGATCTGTAATTCGATCAGAAAGAAAATTACCATTTTAACTAATTAACATTTTGCATTGGCTTCTTCGTTTGATTTATTTGTTTGAATACCATTTTCTGTTGTAGCATGATCTAGTCAAGCTAATGCAAAAGGATAGATTCGGAGTGCTATTGCCTAATTTAGAAGAAAAACACTTGTTTATGTTAGGTTTTAAATCGATACATATCATGATTACCCTTTAATTTCTATACTTTATAATCACTATTGTGATAAAATCATAAAACTATGTATTTATTTAAATGTATGTTCAATATTTATTATCACTTCTGAGAGTCTAGACCACCATAGTCTAGGTCTTAGAATGATTGCCCGAAAACCAAATCCTAAATCAGAACCACATAACCGAATTCGAAAAATCCAATTGGGCTATATGCCGACGATCGGCCTTGCTTCGTCAAATGCCTATCAAAACTGCTAGTAAAATTTCAGCCAGGTAGGAGAACAGATAAAATAAAACAAAAAAGCAAGGCCGTACCCAGCATTTTTTTTCGGAGGGGGGTTTACTCAAAAACAAATTTTCAGGGGGGGGGTACACAAAAAAAGACCTCAAAAACGCATACAAAATCTGTCTATATTCATTTCTGTTACGTTTTTACGAGCCAGACAAACATTTCGTGTAGGGTTCAAACCCCCTAACCTCCCCTCTGGGTACGGCCTTGCAAAAAAGCCCAAAAAGACGCAGTTACGAGCGCAGAACTATGTTATGGTTTAAAAAATTCCTCAATAATTTTTCATGGTTTCTATGTAATTTATCTTTGTGAAACTCGTCAAAAATCCTTCTTTTTTAATGGTTTTGATACTTTCTTCTGGAACAAAAATATTGTCGGTGAACCAACTGAAATAGCTTAGCATTATAGATGGCTCTAGTGTCTTCAGGTCTAGAACCCTTACAGTTGAAGAAGTTCCAACCGCTCTTTGAATAAGTTAGGCTTAGCTTGCAACTCTTTAGTTTAATAAGATTGAGAATTACATTGAAAACGGCTGAAAAAAAAACAACATATGGAAACACGGAAGTTTTCTCCTTTTTAATAAAAATTGTTCTCTTAAATTCTGCTCAATATCATAATTCTTGCCTGGTGAGGGGATAAAACTGAAAATTAAATAATCCAATCCAATAATCCAATCCAATATATATATATATATATATATATATATATATATATATATATATATATATATATATATATATATATAATCAGGGCCGTATCCAGGATTTTTGTTCGGGGGGGGGGGGGGTTACCCGATTTTTTTCCCGTGGACTTAGTGTAACAGCCTCGGGCAACATTACGTTAGCTCGAGGCCGTTATTCCGCCCCTTGCGAACGAGGACGCGTCCACTAGGCATACTTTCGTATCTATAAGGGGCATTTTTTTTTTTTTTTTTATTTTTTTTTTAGTAACCCAAAAAAAATAAAATCATTTAAATACATTTAAATAATACAAGCTGTTTTTTTTTTTTTTTTGCGCAAAAAGAAGCCAAATATTAGGCTATAAGTAGTCTATATATTTTTTAGTTTTTTTTTTATTTTAGATAAAATTAATGGCGAATATATATAAAAAGAAATACAGGCGACGATTTTTCTTCCCTGCAAAAATGTCGTTAACCGTGTCAGGGCAGATGTCAACGTCCCTATGGACTGCAAGGAGAGCTAGGCCACTCTTTCGTTTTCCTCCTGTTGAATTTTTCATCCAGGTTTTAAGCCTTCTGAGCGTTGCGAAACTTCTTTCAGGAGTAGCAGTGCTAACAGGTAACGTCGCAAGAACAGCCAGAAGAAGAAAAACATTTGGAAAAAAGGTGGCGTCATATACTTGAAGCGAAGACACAGCACAATTAGGCCTCTCTGATACCAGAGCATTCTACCACTTGATGCGCCATAGCTCAATTTCTTGCTTCAGATGGTCTGGCTCGGGCAGAAAATCGCCATATAATTCAACCAATGATTTGTGACAAGACACCGAAGAAATGCTTAAACGCCAGAATAGAGCATACAGAAGAGATGACCAAGTTGAGACTGTGCGCACTACAATGGACGTAATGCGCCTTCGGATACTTTTCACGTATAACAGCCTGGACACCCCTAAGGTGCCCACTCATCGCTGCTGCACCGTCATATCCCTGACCAACCATCTTGTTCAGATTAAGACCAAGGCTTTCGAGAAATTGCAGGATTGATGAAGCCAGACCTTGCCCAGTTAAATCAGAAACTGGGGTAAAACCAAGGAAGTCCTCATGCAAGTTCTCTTCGAAAGTGTAGCGGACGCTAACATACAGCTGCTCGGGATTCGAAACGTCCGCTGTTTCATCGGCAAGCACCGAAAATCATGGACTTGCGTTTACTCTTTCAGCAATAGACTGCTGAAGAAGCTCCCCGGATGCGGCGATAATGCCATTCTGGATGATGGGAGAAAGATATGTGGCATTTCCGGCCGCAGAAAGAAGGTGGTTCTTCAGAGCATCGTCACCGGGTCTTGCCCTCAGCCGCAGTATTGCTCGAAAGTTGCCATCATTGTGAGAAGGTTCTGCATCCGAGACCGAAATGGGGCCGGAATAGTTGGTACCACGAAGGGCAAGTTGTTGCCGCCCACAAAGTATCACCGTCTCAACAATTGGTCGCAACTTCTGGCAATTTTCTTGAACCTGCGCTTTCCTCGCCGCGTCTAGTTGGTGAAAGATATTGTCCTGCCTTCTCTCCGAGACAGAAATGAAGTTTCCAGCCGATATGGTGCACTTTCTATGAAACTGTGCTCGTTGGTGAGCTGTGAAGTACTCTATCACATCCTTCCAGTTCCTGAATGGTTTGGTGACTAGATTGCCCAAGTACTGGTGGCAACCATTGCCATCTGTTTCTGATGAGAACGGAGCACAAAATCTACAAAAACCAGTGTTCTCAAGTGGAGAGTAGGACAACCAACTAAAATAAGTGAGCCGAATTAACTGAAACTTCAGCTTCCGCTTTTCGGATACTGGAAACATTTAGGAAACATCTGGAGTCAAAGGGCTCTTCAGCAAATGAAGTTTAGAATTTGAATAGAGACTGGATGATTTGTTGACAAAACGACTGATGTCATTTGCAAACAACGACAAAGACTGGGTTGGTGCAGGCGTTTATTGCGTCGTGGTTGGTTCCAGTGTGGGTGATTCAGAAGCTTCAATGATGGCTCCACTGCCCTCCAGATCCACACGTTTACATGAATGCTCCGCAGACTTCACGCTAATGCCACTGTCAGAAACATCCCTGGTCCGCTTGGGCGCGAAAAACGACGTAATGTCACACTTCCTCTTCATGTTGAAAATCGCTCTTCTCTTAGCCAAGTCCGAAATTGAACTGAACTGAATTGACAATCTTGCACTCTCTTATACCAGACCTCGAGCGCCTATAATCCTATAATCCTAATTTACTATGCAAGGTCAGGTGAACATGGGGTTACCTAATTGCGTAAGCTGATCAGAGCGCATATTATTAATCCTAATTTACTATGCAAGGTCAGGTGAACATGGGGTTACCTAATTGCGTAAGCTGATCAGAGCTCATATTATTAACCCTAATTTACTATGTAAGGTCAGGTGAGCATGGGGTTTACGTACGGTTACCTAATTGCGTAAGCTGATCAGAACCGTTAACCCAAAAAATGCAATAGGATATAGTGTGGGAGCATTTTTTTTTCTGGTAAGGTTTTGTCTTTACAGGTATTTTTTAGACTAATTTTCGACTCGGTCAAAAATTTCGGGGGGGGGGGGGTGGCCCTCCCCCCCGGATACGGCCTTGATATATACATATATATATATATATATATATATATATATATATATATATATATATATATATATATATATATATATATATATATATATATATATATATATATATATATATATATATATATATATATATTATTTGAAAAAAACTACGTTTTCTAAAGAGTTAAAGACCCTCCTCAACGCCTCGCTCTTTACGCTAAAGTTTTTATTGTTTAAAAAAAGAGTTGTGAGAAAGTCAAACTTTAGCGTAAAGAGCGAGGCGTTGAGGAGGGCACAGCCCCTTTCATATACGGAATAATTTCTGTTCGTTTTAAGTTATAATGTCGCTCCTTACTTTCAGTTTAAAAATTATTTTTTTATTTAAAGACTGCGAAAGCGGGGGGTTTGGGGGGCGGCAGGCCCCCAACTGTACCTTCTAATCCCTGTACGTTTTAAGGTTCGAACTTGTGACTCAGCCTCTTTAACTCTTTAGAAAACGTAGTTTTTTTCAAATAATTTCTGCACGTTTTTGTACAGTTTATTACTTATTATTGCTTGACTAACTGTTAGATGATTGTGTATTATTCTTTTCTTTCTCGACAGGGTGTCTTAAGGGTCGACCTTGTAACTCAGCCTCTTTAAGTATTTAGAAAACGTAATTTTTTTCAAATAATATAAAAAAGAAACTGATTTTCTTTTTTTAACTTTAAACTCAGTATATAAAAAATTTTCTCTGACGACGACTCAAAACCGGGTTGTCCGCCAAACAGTCAGGAATTTTTACTGCTGTACCAGAGACAAATGTGTGAGTTTGTATGTTTAGTGGATGGACTCTATTTTTGACGCAAGTAAACCCCCACAAAATTGGAGGTTTGTGATCTGGAAAAAAGGGAAGGATGGATTAAATCGAGCTGAAATTTCGAGGATGAGCTCCCAGACCCTAGGAAAGCTTATACTCTAAATTTCAGCCCGATCAGACAACGTTAAAGGGGGGCTGTGGTGGGAAAAATTAACAGGGGCTCTTATAGGAAAACGAGGTTTTTCGTAAATGTAAATTCGGGGGATATTTTTTTTGGCCTGAAAAAATCAATTGGCACAAAAAAATCGCATTTTGCTTTGAATTGGTCTTCATTCATTCGGATCAACTGCCAACTGGGACGTGTAGGAGAGGCTAACAAGAACAAAAAATTAACCTTAAGCGGCTATATTTATTTCTGGTAAAACAAGGAAGGCGTAATTGGGTTGAGTTGATTTGAGAAAATTTCGATCTCTCGGACCCTAGGAAAGCCTAACCATTAGATTTCAGTCCAATCAGACAAAGCTAACGGGGGGCTGTGGTCGGAGGGTCGAAGATTCCTGCACACTTTCACCCATGAAGATAAAGTCGGAGGGGGGTGAAATTTTGCACGTTTCTGAGTTTGAGGTTGGGCTACATAATGCGATTACCGCTGTCTCTCTGCGACCGCTAGGACCGGAAATCGCTTAACATTGTGGTGGGTCGCCTCTTTGTAGAGGCACAAGTGTCGCCTGCTTGATATATATATATATATATATATATAAAAAAAAAAAAAAAAAAAAAAAAAAAAAAAAAAAAAAAAAAAAAAAAAAAAAAAAAAAAAAAAAAAAAAAAAAAAAAAAAAAAAAAAAAAAAAAAAAAAAAAAAAAAAAAAAAAAAAAAAAAAAAAAAAAAAAAAAAAAAAAAAAAAAAAAAAAAATATATATATAACCGAACCGGGACCATCGGGTCTAAGCATGTTAGACCTACCTTAAGTAGGTACCTAACCTAAGTAGGGTGAAGTTACATTTCACCCTAATTGGGATGGTGTTGGTGTTCATATTTTGTTCAGCCGTTGGGATATCAGACATATACAAATTTTGTATTTCAGATATTACAATTTCTTGTTTTAACCTGCCTGACGGGTTACAGCAACCCAGTCTGCACAAAAAGGCCTATGTTAGCTAAGAAAATCCTCGTAGGTTAAGTAGGCTAGTTTACCTTGAGCTGGTAGGACATGTTTGATGGGGTGATATTGTATTTGCCTGTATCTTTTCCCCGTTTTGTTCGCCGCTTGTGCTCTTTGCTTCTGAGCGAGCATAAATAAGTTTCTATATAAGCCTTTTTGTTTTAGTGCCACATTTTTATAAGATTTATACGTCTTTTGTTCCCCACGGGATAACAGGACGGATGCAATTTTTTTGGTGGGGGGGGGGGCGGGGAGGGCGCCAAGGAAACTTGGGCTCTAATCGATATTTTTCGCCCTCGATGCCTGTAATTATTACAACTTTGGACCTTCTGAGAAGCATGTTCAGTTTTGCCTTGTTCCCCCTGGATCCACCTCTGCTTTCTAAACATAATTGATATTCGTAAGTGTGGTAATGTAACAAAAATGTCTACTTTTATTTTATCCTGTTAATTTATTTCATACAATCCACCAAAACATTGAAAAACACAATGCTCGGAGGAATTTTCAAAGGAAGGGAAATTCAAAAGAAAATTATACAAACTTAACTTAAAGAGTGTATACTTATTAAGTAATTTGAAACTTAATAATACTACAAGCCAACTCCTCTGTTTCTTTCCTTAAGAATGTTGCCAAATTTTTATCTGAAAATTTTTTTCAGAAAGGAGATCGTATTCAATAATTGTGTATTAAACATTAAGAAAATGTATCTAAAATAGCAAAAGAAGACAAAATTCTACAAACTTACTATTCAGTTGTCGCAACTATCTGTTGACTATCAGTTTCAAAATCCAACTGAATCTGTATAGTGTATGCGTTCCTTATAACTTAAAATAAAATTCTTGACTACGATTGATGTAAGAATCTTATAGCAATTGGGAAACTGCATTCGAAATGGTTTAACCTCATCAAATACTTCGTGGTAACGAACTGTAAGTAAGGAGTGACCCGGCTCAATAGTAACCGAAACTCTAATAAACGGATAAAGATTTTGATACCAATAGATACATAAAAAATTGAATTTTTATGCTGATTTCAAATATATAAATATCATCAAGTTTATTGTTACCCATCAAAAGTTACGAGCCTGAGAATATTTGCCTGATTTTCTAAAAAAGGGGCGGCCCTCAAAAAGTCATATAATATTAATGAAAATCGTGCCATCAGATTCAGCATTTCTGATAAGCTTAATTTAGATGTTTCAAGCTCCTATTTGTAAAAATGTGGAGTTTTGTATTTTTTTTTCCAGAAAAAAAAATCGGGTCACGGATGCGTGTTTATTTTTTTTTTTTTACCAGGGGTGTTCGTATCAACCCAGTACACGCTCTTTTTTTCCCAAAGTCACGGTATCAAAATTTTGAGATAGCCCATTTGTTCAGTATAGCCGAAAAATAGTGCTAAAATAGCACTTTCATGCGACATGTGGCAACCCTGCTTTGTAGTACCAATAAAAATTTTATAAAATGTTTTTATTACGTATTTTTATTACGTTCTACAAGACAACCCAAAGACAATATCACCTTCAAAGGAAAGCTGTCATTCTGAAGCTATTTGATGCTTTGATTTTTGCTGAGTTTACACCACTTTGATTTTATTTTTCAAGGTTGGTGTCTACTACAACGAAAAACTTTACAACCGCATATGGATATCTTTTCAAAAAAAGTTTATTCTTTGTTCTGTCTATTTGTTGAGACATAATTTTTATATATTTTTTGTCTAAATTTTCTAACCTGAGCTTAGGCAACGAATAGGTATTATTTGAAAGATAAAGATAGCTTGAATTGAATTCTAATTTTCTAAATTTGTCTAAATTTGTCATAAATTTTCTGTCTATTTGTTGAGACATAAATTTTATATCTATAGATGCAAAATTGGATATATAAGATATAAATAAATATATAAGATATATAATAATGATATATATATATATATATATATATATATATATATATATATATATATATATATATATATATATATATATATATATATATATATATATATATATATATATATATATATATATATATATATATATAGCATAATATATATCATATAATAAATCTCTATCCCGTTTTCGAAGTAAGTTTAATCATGCATGGTCATTAATTTGTTCACAATAGTTTGTTTTGTATTAATGTAATGTATGTAATGATTTTTTTCTCTATTTTTGTTTGTCATTTAGTGATTATTCCGTATATGTACCTTTTTTTCTGACGGGTAATAAATGAATGATAATAATAATAATGTTAGTATTAATAAATCTCTCTCTCGTTTAAAAGAAACTTTTATCATCCTTTAGTTAGCATCCAATTTATCGTAGTAATGAAGAGTTTTTTTTGTAATGTATTTGAATTTTCAATGTGTGTTTGTGTTCTTCTTTTCTTCTTTATTTTTCTTTTTGTTTTCTTTAGTGATTACTCCGTCTACTGTACCTTTTGTACCTTTTTTTCGGGCAATAAATGAATAATAATAATAATAATAATAATTATATATATATATATATATATATATATATATATATATATATATATATATATATATATATATATATATATATATATATATATATATATATATATATATATATATATATTTATATAAAATATTTAGGATATGCTCAAGTCAAGTGAAGTTCAGCATACAATCGCTATACTTCTGCTTGGACAATGTTTGAACGCAATTTCGGATGCACGTAGGAAATTCATTCAGCAAACAAAATTTAATGAGGAAATATTAGATATGATCAATACTAAACTCATCCAATTATTAGTTTGTTAAAACAATCATAATGACTGGTTAAAATATGTCACTGGCATAGCAAATATCAAACGTATCTTTCGGTAATTGATAAAAATTATACACTACAAAGTCATGCTGGGCCTGGGCTGTCAGAGGCTGTTGCTTGCCCTTGAAGGATTGTTGACTTGTTAGAATCAGGAAAACGTTTGCGATAGAATCAGGAAACGTTTGCGAGCAAATTGTATCTGGTCTTCATTTTTTGTTAGCAGCAAATTGTAGTCCTGCATAAGGGCAACTCTACGTTCGGCTGTTTCATTCACTACTCGTATTTCTCTGACGATTACTTCAGCCTTGACATAGGATTCATTATCCACACATGTTTCAGGATCTGTAGACAAGAAACTATCCGGAATGAAAAGGATATGGAAGAAGTTCCTTGTATTATGTGTAACAAAGTCCTGTAGATTCTTGTTGGTGGCTGTAGTTTTGTCCATAGTGATGCGCTTCGTTGGGTTCTCCGTTCCTTCATGGCAGAGTGCTTCGACCATTGCTCTTTTTTCAGCTGCATCAACATCCCTGTCAAAAAATGCCAGTCCTATCAGTTCTTCGCTAAGATACCACAGCTGCTCACACAGTTTCTTCAGTGCACAAGTTGCTGCTGGCAATACACAAGTGATGAGAATCTTCAGAATCATTAAATCTTTGGCTGGTGCTAATGTTGGAAAATGAGAAAGGAACCACGATTTAACATAAATTCCTACACCAAAATCACAGAAATTGCCCTTACCAGTGATTTCACGACCTGGCAGCTTGAAGTCAGAATCTCTGAACGTGTATATTTTCAATGCATAAATCAGTGGTGCCATGAAACGAGCACGATGAAGAGCTTCTGGTTTCATGAACATCATACCACGAGCCGCAAGGTCACCTATGAACAGCAGGGAAAGCTCGAGGAGCTCACGGTAGTCTTCACGTTGGTGACAAATACCCAGCTGATCAGTCAGAAAGGTCTTCATATCATTCAGAGCACTAACCAGAGCTGCAGCAATGACCGGAACCTCAACACCAGGCTTGTAATCAGCATACACAGTGTTTGGCCAAAAGGCATTGAACCTTTTGAACAGCTGGATTTCAGGGCCACTTTAAGGTCCCATTGTGATGCTGAATGCCTCTTCCAGCATTAATTCATGGATGTGGTGTCTGCATGTAAGATGCAGAACACTTCTACCAAGATGCTGTTCAAACAGAGTACAGGCACCATTCATTCGGCCGGTGCTGCTTGATGTTGTATCAAAGATGAGAGTCTTGATGCTGTCTATAATGCCCCAGGCAGACACTGTGTTAATCAGTGCATCAGTCATGGCTTTACCAGTACCTGAAGTCAGCTTTGGGATACAAAGCAGTTGTTCTGTTCCTGATCCAGAAACAATTATCGGCAGTCGGTCAACTTTTTCTTATCCAGTGAGGTCTTTCATAAGCTTTCCATCCCAGTGAAGAACCATTTGCTTCTGGGGATTGAAATCAGACTTCAACTGAGATGAAAATATGACACGATGCTTCTGACGGTAACGTCTTATAGATGATCTGTTGATACTCAAATCCTGAACATTGTGACCTGTCGCTTGAATTATTGGGGCAATGATCTGAAGTGCTTGCCTGTCACTTGTCTTTGTGTGGTCTAGGGATGACAGGAGTGCAGGAGTTAAAATGTTTGTTCTTCCACGTTTTCGTTTTGGTGTAACTGGTTGTTCGGTGGCTTCACGGCCGATTCTTTGTAATACTTCCACATCTGTCTCATCATTACTAGAAGACAAATCAGAAGATTTCAATAACACAGTTTGATCCAAATTTGCTATGTCAAGTTGCTTTTTCGTCTTCAGGTGAAACTGCCTTTTTTGTTTATTTTCCTGTACTTTCTCCTTTTTTGTAAGTGACACGTCAACCCCTGCCATAATCCCTCGCCTTCCTTTTTCCTGCTGGGCCAACAAGAATTGCTTGTCTTCCTCAATTTTGATGAACGCCTCCTGGTGAGCTACGTCAAAGAGATCATTGAAAGCTTCCTTAAATTCTTCTTCATTGGCTATATGACTTGCTGTCCTTCTTGCTTTGGTTTTCTTCAACCCTTCCCATCTCTGCACTAAAACTTCAAGTTTGGCTACTGCATGATCACTCCAGCGCATGGGTATTCTAGCTTTCTCCTAAAACATTCGAACGTCCTTAATTACTGATACTGCTGCCTCATACTTAGTATTGGCTACTTTCAGCTTTGTGGCATAGAGCCTGAGAACATCACCAATCGATGGCAAATTTGAACCAAATAGATCTTCCAAAGCTGAACTAAGCAGGTACACTTCCTGTTTACTGCGTGGGGATGTAGAAATCGCCATGACTGACTGTAAACAAAACATTTTATGTGAAAATGCACAGACACCAAATTGATTATTAATATATTATCCTGAATCCCTTCAGTTATCTCTTTATATAACACATAACACCTGTTTTGTGTTAGAATTCACAATAAATACACAATTATATACACCTGATTTCTATAACATTTGAGCATAATCAAAATTCGGGTGCCTTGAGCATACTCCAAACATGAATTTATCCTAAAAATAAATGACACTTCTTTTTTTCTATCATAGAAGAAACGTTTAGGATAATGGGAGGCCGGAAAAACAATTTTTTTTTATGTATATGCATAAGCACCACCCTAATATATATATATATATATATATCGAAGATATATCTAAGATATAAGATGTATGTTATTTGAGACTTGGTTGTGCAAGTTTCCACTTAACCAATTCAAAAAAACATGATTTCATTGTCGGTGTCCTTGGTACTTCAACTGCTGATGTGGAGTTTTCCCCTCGATATCAGCGCATGAAATAAAAAGAACTTTCTTTAATTACAAAAAAGATGAAAAAGAAGAAAATACTGCTGAGTAACACATTTCGTGATGTCAGGAATGCTTTCTTAATATCCCAATAGCTTTTGCTAAATAAATACTTTTAATGTTTCGAAGATTGCATGATAGACTAAAAATAAAATAAAAACAATATTGCCAAATTGCAAAAAAGTACCCCTAACTTTATCCCATGATTCTTCATATTCTCATGTTTTTTCCCCCTTCAAGAAAAGGCTTATCATGCAATTAAATTTGCTGTTTTTGATGCTTAAAAGTATTAGAAGCAAGGAACTGCAATTATTAATAATAATGGGATATCTCTCCTATGCTGATTCTTTTCTGTTTTTGAGGCTTATAAGTGTTAAAAGCAAGGAACCGCAATTTTTAATAATTATGGGATTTTCCTCCTGTACAGATTCTTTTCTGTTTTTGAGGCTTAAAAGTGTTCGAAGCAAAAGAACTGTAATTATTAATAATAATGGGATATCTCTCCTCTCCAAATTTTTGTCTGCTTTTCAGGCTTAAAAGTGTTAAAAGCAAGGAACCGCAATTTTTAATAATTATGGGATATTTCTCCTGTACAGATTCTTTTCTGTTTTTGATGCTTAAAAGTGTTGGAAGCAAGGAACTGTTATTATTAATAATAATGGGATATCTCTCCTATGCAGATTCTTTTCTGTTTTTGAGGCTTAAAAGGGTTGGAAGAAAGGAACTGTAATTATTCATACTAATAGGATATCTCTCTTTTGTTGATTCGTTTCTGTTTTTGAGGATTAAAATTGTTAAAAGCAAGGAACCGCAATCTGTAATAATTACGGGATATTTCTCCTGTACAGATGCTTTTCTGTTTTTGAGGCTTAAACGTGATCGAAGCAAAAGAAGTGTAGTTATTAATAATAATGGGATATCTCTCCTGTACAGATTTATGTCTGCTTTTGAGCAGATTTTTTTCTGTTTTCTGTTTTTGTGCTGAAAACCATGTTGTGACCAAGATGGGCCCAGGATTGCACAAAGCCTCCATTCATGGAGGTCCCAGGGACTTCTTGCTGTCCGGTTCTAAGCCGGCTTAAGCACTTCGGTGTAGACTTGAGAAGATATGTGATCTCCGTCCTGCACTGGTATCCGGGATCATTGCTTTTCCTGAGGCGAAAAAAAATTTCAATGATTTAAAGAACAAGAAAATTGGAACTTGGAATGTTACGACATTAGAAAATGACTATCGTATCGACATTTTGACTGACGAATTCAGACGATTCGAACTGTATTTATTAGGAGTTTCATAAACTCATCTCCCAGGGGTAGGAAGCATGAAACTAGGTGATATAGAATTTGTGTACTCAGGCAGGAAGGATGGGGTACATAGACAGGGAGTAGGGCTCATGATGAATAAGGAAGCTGCTAAGTCTTGTTTAGGCTGGAAAGGTAGTAATAATAGAATACTAATTGCTCATTTTACGACTAGAAAGTTCAGGGTTCAGTTATAGTAGTATACGCCCCTGTAGAACCGACTGATGGAGATACTAGTGACTCAGATGAATTTTACTTACAGTTGCAGGAGCAAATAGACAAGGTCCCAGGTAGAAATATGATGTTATTACTGGGATATTTTAACGCCCAGGTTGGTAGAAATAAGGATAGATGATATCCCAGCTTAGGTAAATTTGGTGTAGGAAAAGAAAACAGTAATGGATATAGACTTTTGCAATTTTGTAGGTATAACAATCTAGTTATATAATCAATACGGTGTTTGGTCATAAAATGGCTCATAAGTTAACATGGTATTCACGTGATGGTAAGACAGCAAACCTTATTGATTATGCTATAGTAAACCGAAGACTGGCAGGATCAATACAAGATACTAGGGTATATAGGAGTGCCGTTATTGATGTTAAAAGTAAAGATCACCATCTAGTAGTGTCAAGGGTTAATTTAAAGCTGAAATATCGGAAGGGTAATTACCTCCCGGGAAGTTATGATGTTAGTAGACTCCAGGATGAGAATTTGAGAGAAACTTTCCAGGAACAGTTGAATACTAAACTTGAGAGTTTAAAATTTGATAATCTGGAAGATGGTTGGAATAATTTTAGAAAAATAATTTGTGAAGTTGCTGAAGGTGTATTAGGGAAAAAAGCTAGAACTGCAGCTAAGAATATTTGTGAAAAAGCTTTATGTTTAATATAAAGGAGAAAGGACTTGTACAAGAATTATCTGAGTGATAGATCGCATGAAAACAAAAGAAATGTAAAGAAAGTGGAGAAAGCATTGAAATATGTACTAAGGAGGTGTGAAGTGGAGGCCATGGATAAAATTGCCGAGGATTTAGAAGATGCAGCTAGACGGCATAATAGTAAAATATTGTACTGGCACGTTAACAAATTGAGAGGTAGTAGTCAATCCGGACTTGTCCCAGTTAAAGATAGGAATGGGGTGGCAATTAGCGATAAGGAAAAAGCTAAAGCGAGATGGGCCGAACATTTTGAGTTCTTGCTTAACCGAGATAGAGTTGCAGGAAAAAATATAGAGGAAAATGAAAAAGTTTGTGATACCTTGTATGTGAAGGAAGATTTGTTTTGTGAGGCTGAATTAGCAACAGTACGAAAAGGATTAAAGAATAATAAGGCTCCAGGTGCTAATAGGGTGGTAAATGAGTTTCTTAAATATGGTGGCTCTGAGGCTAGAAATAAGTTACTGAAGATTATGAATATGATTTTTGAAAAGGGGGAAGTACCAAACGATTATAGGAAAACCTTAATTAAGCCACTTTATAAGAAAGGTGATAAAAGTGAGTGTGGTAATTATCGAGGCATTAGTCTGGTCTCTGTAGGTAGCAAATTGCTTAGTAATATGATACTTTTTGGACTGAGAGATGCCGTAGACAAAGTTTTAAGAGAAGAGCAGTGCGGTTTTAGAAAAGGTAGAGGATGTGTTGACCAAATTTTTACTCTTAGGTTAATAATTGAGAAGTGCCTAAGTTTTCAAACACCTTTGGTCCTCAGTTTTATAGATTATGAGCAAGCGTTCTATTCTGTTGATAGAGGAGCTTTAGTAAAGGGTTTATTCTTGTATGGTATACCAGACAAATAAATTAAAGTGATTAGTGCTATGTACGAGAATAACACTGCTGCGGTTAAGGCAGGAAATGAGGTTAGCAGCTGGTTTTGTCTTAAATCAGGAGTTAGGCAGGGTTGTGTTTTATCCCCCTTTACATAGATTATTTTGATGGACTTTGTCTTAAGGAGCACAGGAAAGGCAATGGGAGACCACGGAATCAAATGGGGAGGAAAAAGTCTCCTGGACCTGGATTATGCTGATGACTTAAGCATCCTAGATGAAAGTGTGAGCAAAATGAATGAAATTTTAGAGGTTTTGCGAGTCCAGGGTGCTAGTATTGGTTTGAAAATTAATGTTAAGAAGACAAAGTCACTAAGGCTAGAAATAAGTGAAGGCTAAGAGGTGAAGCTGGGTGATGAAACGATTGATCAATTGGGCAGCTTCACTTACCTTGGTAGTATTATTAGTAAAGATGGTGGGAACAGTGAAGATGCTAAAAATAGAATAGCCAAGGCTCAGGGTGTTTTTTTCACAGCTAAAAACAGTCTGGAAGAATAGGAAGACAAGTCTGCAAACCAAGATTAGAATCTTAGAACCTACAGTGATGACAGTGGTCAAATATGGCTCTGAGGCATGGACGCTCCGAAAAGCGGATGAAGATTTGCTAGATGCTTTCCAGAGAAATTGCTTACAGATTGTTCTGGGTACCCAGCTGACTGACCATATTTCAAACAGTAGGCTATACGAAAAATGTGTTTCAATACCGCTTTCTAGGTCTATAATGAGAGAAAGGTTGAGGTGGTTAGGGCATGTTGTGCAGATGAAGGATGACAGACTGCCGAAAATTGTTCTTTTCGACCAACCATCTAGGGCTAAACGTAAAGCAGGTTGTCCTCGCGTGGGATGGGAGGAAGTCATAGGAAAGATTTACAAGAAATGGAAACTTCTTGGGTGGGTGTAAAAAGAGAGGCTTTGAATAGATTGGGGTGGAGGAGGAGCGTGCGTAGCTGTGTTGGCCTCAGGCGGCTTGGTGCTGCGATGAGTTGTTAGTAGTAGTAATGGGATATCTCTCATGTACAGATTCTTTTCCGTTTTTGATGCTTAAAAGTGTTGGAAGAAAGGAACTGTAATTATTAATAATAATGGGATATCTCTCCTATGCAGATTCTTTTCTGTTTTTGAGGCTTAAAAGTGTTAAAGCAAGGAACTGCAATTTTTAATAATTATGGGATTTTTCTCCTGTACAGATTCTTTTCTGTTTTTGAGGCTTAAAAGTGTTCGAAGAAAAGAACTGTAATTCTTAATAATAATGGGATATCTCTCCTATACAAATTTTTGTCTGCTTTTGAGGCTTAAAAGTGTTAAAAGCAAGGAACCGCAATTTTTAATAATTATGGGATATTTCTCCTGTACAGATTCTTTTCTTTTTTTGATGCTTAAAAGTTTTGGAAGGAAGGAACTGTAATTATTAATAATAATGGGATATCTCTCCTATGCAGATTCTTTTCTGTTTTTGAGGCTTAAAAGTGTTGGAAGAAAGGAACTGCAATTATTAATAATAATGGGATATCTCTCTTATGCAGATTCTTTTCTGTTTTTGAGGCTTAAAAGTGTTAAAAGCAAGGAACCGCAATTTTTAATAATTATGGGATTTTTCTCCTGTACAGATTCTTTTCTGTTTTTGAGGCTTAAAAGTGTTGGAATCAAGGAACTGCGATCATTAATAATAATGGGATATTTTTTCTGTACAGATTCTTTCCTGTTTTGATGCTTAAAAGTGTTGGAAGGAAGGAACTCTAATTATTAATAATAATGGGATATCTCTCCTATGCAAATTCTTTTCTGTTTTTGAGGCTTAAAATGTTGGAAGAAAGGAACTGTAATTATTCATAATAATAGGATATTTCTCCTATGCAGATTCTTTTCTATTTTTGAGGCTAGTGTTTTTTTTATTTAGATAAGATATTTATTTCAGAAAATGGCTATCACAAGCCCCGAAGGGCCGAATTCGCATTTCGGGGTCATATAATAAAAAAAAGACATAAATAGCACAACAACTAAAAAACTGGCTAAACAATGCCAAAAACAACAATAACATAAAGGCAAAGCAATTAATTATTATAAAAAAAAGTTTAAAATGTAATAAATTTAAAAAGGCACAAATTAAAAAAAAAAAAAAAAAAAAAAAAAATTAGATAAAAATAATGTTAAAAAGGTTTAAAAGAGATTATATAAAACAGGGAGGGAATATAAAAACAAAACGGAAACCAGCATGGTTGTAAACAGTAAAAAAAAAACAAAAAAAACTATTGTTTCATTTGATCACTAACGTAGGGGACCAAGGTTTTTTCATTTATGGAGGTTAAACAACAGATGGCGTCCCAGATAGGGATAGGTTGAAGAACAGTGCGTAGGAGATGGTGTCTGAACGGGGAGTGTCTTGTGGGGAAAATGTTTGCATTGTGAGGGTTTATTATTGCATTTTTCGCAAAATGGAGGCACAGCTTTCCTCTCTTGTGCTCAAGAGTTTCCAGCTTGGCCTTTTTTAGAACGAGTGAATATGGTACCAAAGTTTCTTTAAAAATTATTCTTAGGGCTCTTTTTTGAATAGATTCAATTTTATCTGATTCATCACGGGAGATGCCAGGATGCCAAACTGGACAAGCATATTCAAGATGCGGGTGGACAAAGGAAGTATAAATCCGTAAAGAATGGGATGGGGGGATGTTAAATTTATTCAAGAGCTTAAGGAGAGACATGGACGCATTAGCTCTACGGACAATATCTTTCACGTGGATATCCCACTTTAAATTAGAGGAAATTTTAACCCCAAGTAATTTAAAGGAAGACACAGAAATATCTGGGGGGATAGGGTCAAGGAAGGCGGGAATAGATTTCAAGAAATTTATCGTAATTATATTTGATTTAGTGGAATTTACTTTCATATTTAGGTTCTTAGCTTCATCCGAAATGTGGGATAGAATTTCAAGGGGGTCACTTTTAATATTCCTGTGACATACTTCGAGGATCGTCAAGTCATCCACGTATATCCACCTATGGGGGAAGTCTTTACCAATATCATTAATCATGACTAGAAATAAAAGTGGTCCCAATAAGGTTCCTTGAGGAATTCCATAATATATACGGAGGGGGTTAGAGAAAATATTTTTGTATTTAACAACTTGGGATCTATTTGAAAGAAACGATATAACAATATTTACTAACAGAGGATCAAGTTTAAAGTTAACCAGGAGTGAACGAATTAAGGTGGTGTGGTCAACCAGGTCAAAAGCTTTTTGGAAATCAACTAAGACAAGGTTCAGCCAGACATTTGGTTTATCAAGGTTACTTACGATGGTATGCATTAAGTGCACAAGGTAATGGGTGGTGGAAGTTTTCTTTAAGTTACCAAACTGCCGGGTGTCAATACGCGGACAAATTTTATTCTTAACCTAGTCACAAAAGAAGGCTTCGTACAGTTTGGAAAAAACGGAAGTGAGTGTAATAGGACAAATGTTAAAGAAAGTCAGACTGGCGCAATTCTTAGGGGCGGGTTCTATAAAACACTGTTTCAATTAACATTAGAAATCGCCACAGTGTGTGAGGTAGTTGAAAGAATTTGATAGAGGCTCACCAATTTTGTCCGAAAAGTATTTAATTAAGTAAACTGGGATGTCCAAGTGACAAATACTTGATTTTCTAAGATTAAGAATTTTATTTATAACATCAGAGGGATAAATAAAGGGGAAGGAAGTATTGGGAGGAATAGTTGGACTTGAGCCAGTGAAAGGGGGAGACTTTGCACGATGGAAGCAAGGTACAAGTTCAGATCGTTGGCAGTCTTATTAGAGGGGTTCAGGGAGATGAAAATCAATTTCGGAAGGACTTTTTCCGCATATTTCTGTTATTTTTCTGTACCAGTGCTTAGGATTGTAGGAATAAAGATCTTTGACTTTATTGTTATAATAATGAAAAACTGCGTGGTTTATTTTTCGCTTTAGGAATTTCCTTATACTAATATCCGCATTAATACCACCTGCTTGGAAAAAATTGATTTTTTTTTTCTTTTCAGTATTTTAAAATAATCAGTAGCATAAGGCTTATCTGCATAACACGTTTTAAATTTTTTCTCAGGGAAGTGGAATTCATTATTACTCCTCAATAGATTTTGGAGGGACAAAGCCATGTAGTCAACGTCTTTTGTTTGATACACTGTGGACCAATTTTCAGTAGTAATCCAGGAGCCAAAATTGAAAAGTCCTGAGTCAGTGAGAGGTCTATAAGCGGTTTCAGTTATAGAAAACGGCTGTCTGCGGAGAAAGACAGTCGTTTTCTATAACTTTAGCCAGCGGAGATAGGAAAAGGCTAAAGTGGTAACTACCCCCTAGAGGGGGCAGAGTGGAGACGGGTTTGTAAAACTTCGACAGATTAGTGCAAATTAAATCAAGAGTAGTATTGCCGTTTGTAGTAGGGACATTAACGACCTGTTTTAAATTAAAAGCGTTACATGTAGAATCAAGTCTTAAATCGTTTGCGTCACCCATCAGGAAAATTCCTGCATTTGGGTATTTTGATAGTACAAAGTCAGCACTTGCATGTAATTTTTCGATAAAATTTATTTTGTCAGCGGATCTCTGATTAGGGGAGCAATAAAAACAACAAAGGACAATTAAATTAAAAGGACGCGGCAATACTTTAGGTCGAACACATACCCACATAAGTTCATCAAAGGGATTAAGAAATGGAATTGGGATTTCAATTTGGTATAGATCAGAGAGGATATAGAACAAAATTCTGCCACCTTTCTTATCTAGTGGTTGGTTTTATGTCCCGATTTTCGGAAATTGATAAAAATTGGTCATCTTTAATAGGTGCAAATTTTGGAGTTTAAACTTTAGTAATAGCGATTACATCTAAACTATATATTTTATAAAAGGTATCTAATTCATTGATTTTTTCAAAGTTAAGGATTTCAGCGTTGATCAAAAAAAGTTTGAGGAATCAAAAGCGACTTGTGAAGGTACCGTTTTTACACTTTACTTTTTTTTTATATCACAGATGGGGTCAGGGGTTCTAGTGGAATTCTTGACGGGGGCTAAACTTGGATAGTGAGAACAAGTGACAGGGGGATCAAATCTATCTTTTTCAAATACAATTGCATTTAATTGAGCGGATACTAGCGGAGACTCTAAACAGCGGTAACTACTTGAAGTTTTAGAAACTCTGCATGGAGGTGTTAAAAGAGGATCATTCTGCCTGCTTACTTTTAAACCAGAGTCATACTGGTAGGGTAGCCAGGGGGGATAAAGTGCAAGGGAAGGGAGAAAGGTTTCATGGTGACCTGGGAATAAGTCAAGTTGGGAGTGTTCTTTAAATAGGGGGGGGGTCGGGGGGCAAGATGAAGCTGAGGGAGGGAAGTACGGTGGAGGGTCTCTGAGAGGGGAGGGGTTGGGTTTGTTTCGGCAAATAACGGGTGGAGTCCAGAACCGGCTGGTAACTTTTTGGACGCACGGAGACGAAAGGAGTCGAAAGGAAGTGTATTTTTGGGAGGAATATGAGTGAGGGGGGGGGGGGGGGTTGGGGATGGTCCGAATTGAGTGAAGTGATTTTGGGGGTTGGACTGACTGGGCACGCGTAAGAACTTGGGGCGGAGGATTGTTTCGAGGGATGGATTCCTGTGGTATACTGCTCTTTAACGGGTTTGCAGGGGGATAAGACTGAAAGTCGAAGGGAACACGAACAAGGGGAGGGGGGGTCGTGAGTACTGTCGGCGTCGCTCTAAAAAACGTTGGGTTTTAAACCTGCGCTCCAATCCTGGAGATGCATGAGCAAAAGTACACGACTTATCAATACAAGATAAAACAGAACAAAGATCAGCATGGTCAAAAATACACTTATAAGACAAAAAAACTCCTGAAATAAACTGGCAACAAATATGCAGAAACTTGCATTGTCTGAAGAACTTACAGAAACCACTATCAATAGAGTTGCAGATTACATTTTCCTTTCTGATTGTTTTTACATTTATTTCACTGTTATCTTTTTCCTTCGTAATTTTTTCAAAGATGACACAATTTTCATCGTATGGTAATGAATTCTCTATAACCTTTTTGTTTAGTTCATTATCACCAGATAATTTATGTGAAAAGCCGGAAGGCACTGGACTATTAACAAACTCAACGGCGTCATCAGTAGTCATACTACACGTAGGTATTTGTAAGCTCTCATGGGATAATCTAGAATTAATGCTGGATTTGCTGAACTCACATAACTGATTCCCTATGGTAATAATAATTGCTACGTTGTTTTTTAAATAATTTTGTATTTTGGTGATTTTCAATTTAAGAGTCCCCTGATTGCTCTATAGACTGCCGAATTCATCCTCCATAAGGAGATGTTGTGAATTATGGGAGTTGGTAATTTCATTTAATTTTTTAATTTCAAGATCAAGTTCCCGGAGCACATCGTTACCAATTTTTTGGTCATTGAGAAAAATTTCAACTTGTTTTTTCAAATCTTCAATGGCTACTTCATGCTCTGAATTCTTCTCTAACTGGGAATTGTATTTAGCTCGGAGATGAGCCAGCTGTTTGATGTGTTTAACACAGTCAACACAAGGGGGGATTTGGGAAGCTTGATTTTTTTATATTGGTTTTGGGGTTGTAGTTTTTGAGGCAGACTTGGGCGTAGAGCGTGGTTCAAAGAACAGGGGGTAGAAACGGTGGTGTTAAAGGTGGTGCGGGGTCCTCATTCAAAGAACGGGGGGACTGGCAGTTTAAACAAAACCACTCACCACATTGTATTCTCTCCTCAATAGAAATGCCTGCATATTTTGGATGAAACCACTGGAAGCAAGTGGTATCTCTCCTATGCAGATTCTTTTCTGTTTTTGAGGCTTAAAAGTGTTGGAAGAAAGGAACTGTAATTATTAATAATAATGGGATATCTCTCCTATGCAGATTCTTTTCTGTTTTTGAGGCTTAAAAGTGTTGGAAGGAAGGAACTTTAATTATTAATAATAATGGGATATCTCTCCTATGCAGATTCTTTTCTGTTTTTGAGGCTTAAAAGTGTTGGAAGAAAGGAACTGTAATTATTAATAATAATGGGATATCTCTCCTATGCAGATTCTTTTCTGTTTTTGAGGCTCAAAAGGGTTGGAAGAAAGGAACTGTAATTATTAATAATAATGGGATATTTCTCCTATGTAGATTCGTTTCTGTTTTTGAGGCTTAAAAGTGTTAAAAGCAAGGAACCGCAATTTTTAATAATTATGGGATTTTTCTCCTGTACAGATTCTTTTCTGTTTTTGAGGCTTAAAAGTGTTCGAAGCAAAAGAACTGTAATTATTAATAATAATGGGATATCTCTCCTGTACAAATTTTTGTCTGCTTTTGAGGCTTAAAAGTGTTAAAAGCAAGGAACCACAATTTTTAATAATTATTGGATATTTCTCCTGTACAGATTCTTTTCTGTTTTTGATGCTTAAAAGTGTTAAAAGCAAGGAACCGCAATTTTTAATAATTATTGGATATTTCTCCTGTACAGATGCTTTTCTGTTTTTGAGGCCTAAAGTGTTGGAAGCAAGGAACTCCAATTTTTAAGAATAATGGGATATCTCTCCTGTACAGATTCTTTTCTGTTTTTGATGCTTAAAAGCGTTGGAAGAAATGAACTGTAATTATTAATAATAATGGGATATCTCTCCTATGCAGATTATTTTCTGTTTTTGTGGCTTAAAAGCGTTAAAGCAAGGAACCACAATTTTTAAGAATTATTGGATATTTCTCCTGTACAGATTTTTTTCTGTTTTTGAGGCTTAAAAGTGTTAAAAGCAAGGAACCGCAATTTTTAATAATTATTGGATATTTCTCCTGTACAGATGCTTTTCTGTTTTTGAGGCCTAAAGTGTTGGAAGCAAGGAACTCCAATTATTAATAATAATGGGATATCTCTCCTGTACAGATTCTTTTCTGTTTTTGAGGCTTAAAAGTGTTGGAAGCAAGGAACTGTAATTATTAATAATAATGGGATATCTCTCCTATGCAAATTCTTTTCTGTTTTTGAGGCTTAAAAGTGTTAAAAGCAAGGAACCACAATTTTTAATAATTATTGGATATTTCTCCTGTACAGATATTTTTCTGTTTCTGAGGCTTTAAAGTGTTAAAAGCAAGGAACCGCAATTATTAATAATTATTGGATATTTCTTCTGTACAGATGCTTTTCTGTTTTTGAGGCCTAAAGTGTTGGAAGCAATGAACTCAAATTATTAATAATTATGGGATATTTCTCATGTACATATTCTTTTCTGTTTTTGAGGCTTAAAAGCGTTGGAAGCAATGACCTGTTATTATTAATAATAATGGGATATCTCTCCTATGCAGATTCTTTTCTGTTTTTGAGGCTTAAAAGCGTTGGAAGAAATGAACTGTAATAATTAATAATAATGGGACATCTGTCCTATGCAGATTCTTTTCTGTTTCTGAGGCTTAAAAGTGTTGGAAGCAAGGAACTGCAATTATTAATAATAATGGGATATTTCTCCTGTACAGATGCTTTTCTGTTTTTGAGGCTTAAAAGTGTTGGAAGCAAGGAACTGCAATTATTAATAATTATAGGATGTATCTCTTATGCAGATGCTTTTCTGTTTTTGAGGCCTAAAGTGTTGGAAGCAAGGAACTCCAATTATTAATAATAATGGGATATCTCTCATGTACATATTCTTTTCTGTTTTTGATGCTTAAAAGAGTTGGAAGAAATGAACTGTAATTATTAATAATAATGGGATATCTCTCCTATGCTGATTCTTTTCTGTTTCTGAGGCTTAAAAGTGTTAAAAGCAAGGAACCGCAATTTTTAATAATTATTGGATATTTCTCCTGTACAGATGCTTTTCTGTTTTTGAGGCCTAAAGTGTTGGAAGCAAGGAACTCCAATTATTAATAATAATGGGATATCTCTCCTGTACAGATTCTTTTCTGTTTTTGATGCTTAAAAGCGTTGGAAGAAATGAACTGTAATTATTAATAATAATGGGATATCTCTCCTATGCTGATTCTTTTCTGTTTCTGAGGCTTAAAAGTGTTAAAAGCAAGGAACCACAATTTTTAATAATTATTGGATATTTCTCCTGTACAGATGCTTTTCTGTTTTTGAGGCTTAAATTGTTGGAAGCAAGGAACTGTAATTATTAATAATAATGGGATATCTCTCCTATGCAGATTATTTTCTGTTTTTGAGGCTTAAAAGCGTTAAAGCAAGGAACCGCAATTTTTAAGAATTATGGGATATTTCTCCTGTATAGATGCTTTTCTGTTTTTGAGGCTTAAAAGTGTTGGAAGCAAGGAACTGCAATTATTAATAATAATGGGATATTTCTCCTGTATAGATTCTTTTCTTTTTTTGATGCTTAAAAGTGTTGGAAGGAAGGAACTGTAATTATTAATAATAATGGGATATCTCTCCTATGCAGATTCTTTTCTGTTTTTGAGGCTTAAAAGTGTTGGAAGCAAGGAACTGCAATTATTCATAATAATAGGATATCTCTCCTATGCAGATTCTTTTCTGTTTTTGAGGCTTACAAGTGTTAAAAGCAAGGAACCGCAATTTTTAATAATTACGGGATATCACTCCTGTACAGATTCTTTTCTGTTTTTGATGCTTAAACGTGTTGGAAGCAAGGAACTGTAATTATTAATAATGATTGGATATTTCTCCTGTACAGATGCTTTTCTATTTTTGAGCCTAAAGTGTTGGAAGCAAGGAACTGCAATTATTAATAATAATGGGATATATCTCCTGTACAGATTCTTTTCTGTTTTTGAGGCTTAAAAGTGCTGGAAGCAAGGAACTGCAATTATTGATAATAATGGGATACCTCTCCTGTTCATATTCTTTTCTGTTTTTGAGAATCATCTCAAAAAACTTCCCATAACCCTTAAATTCTTCTTTACGACCTTCTCCTGCCCAATTAAGAAAAGACCTGCTTTTTGCTTGGCCCTAGAAGGCTGGCCAAATGGACGATCTTCGGCAATCTGCCATCCTTCATCTGCAGAACATGTCCTAGTCATCTCAAACTTTCTCTCATTATAGCCCTGGAAAGTGGGCTCTAGAAATGACGCTTTGTCTTCTATTTTTGTTCTATTTTCAGTGTGTTGTATTCAAGTGCTCAGTTTTTCCTGTACAGTTCTTTGAACTTTTGATGGGTAGGACTAAACTTGATGAAACTTATATATTTGAAATCAGTATTAAAATCTGATTCTTTTGATGTATCTATTGGTATCAAAATCCCGTTTTTTAGAGTTTCGGTTACTATTGAGCCGGAACAGTTTGATAAAGTAAAATTTTTTATTAAAGTATTTCTTTTAAAAGAAGGCATGTAGTATAATGATACCGGGCTAGCTAAAAAAAAGAGTACAAAATATAGACAATATGCCCTGTAGGCGAAATCGGTTCTTTTATCTTAGGCAAAATGTAAATCAGAAGTTTTTTTTCTGAATAATGATGATGTTGTTGTTATTTTTCTAAGAAACGAATTGAGTTTTCTCTCTTATCAGTTTCTTATGGTCTTTAGCTTGGGTATTAAGTTTCTGCTTAGTGTTTTATTTTTCCAGATAAAGAAAAACTTAATTCTTTGTCAGAAATTTAGACTTATTAGTCTAAAACTGCTGTGACAACTTTCTATTGTAAATAAGGATTTTTTTTTCATTTTCTGCCATCATTTATCCTAGACTTTCTTGATGTGTTGAGAATGAGAAAGCGACGAAGAAGTTTTTGTTTGCTAAATGTTTAACCTTAAATGGCTCGTGTCAGGTTATTTTTTCATAATTATTTGTGGTATTTAACTATTTAACTGTGGTAAGTGCCAGTTAAGTATGGTGTAATTATTAGTTGAAAATAAACCCATCTTATCTCATCTCAAGAACAAATCCTTTCTCTGAAGGAAGCCTTTGGATGTTGAATACTTTAAAGAATTTGTTTTTATTCGTCCTTTGAGTGATTAAATAAAAAAATAAGTTGTTTCAACTGAAAGTAAGGAACCATATTAAAACTTAAAACGAACAGAAATTATTGTGTATATGAGGGGGTTCGCCCCCTCATCAATACCTCGCTTTTTAGGATAAAGTTCGAATTTGATTCCAATTCTTTAAGAATGATCCTTGAATCACAAAGGTCGTTTAATTAGAATAAATAGCTCTTTGAAAGTAATAAAAAAAACTTTAGTGTAAAGAGCGAGATATTGACGAGAAGGCGAACCCCATCATATACGCAATAATTTATGTTCGTTTTAAATTTTGATGTTAACTTTCAGTTGGAAAAACTTGTTTTTTTTTATTTAATTTCTGATCGTTTTTTAAATAATGCTGGGAAATCGGGCTCACCCTTCATGGAAAATTCCTTCCCCTTTAAAAAATTCCTACAGGAACAGATACTCCCACGTAACCACCTTCCCCCGACCCCTGCCCACCAGAAGAAATCCCCTCTGAAAACTTCTATATACTTCCCAATAACCAATACTATATGCAAACAATGGGTAAAGTTCATAACTTGCAGTCCTTCCCCCTGGGACTGTGGAGGGTTAAGTCATCCTCAAAGACATAGTTATTAAATTTTTCGACTATGCTAAATAAAAAGCTATCTCAAGATTTTGATCGAGTTACTTTGAAAAAAAAATGAGCGTGGGAAAATGAGCCTAGTTGCTTACCAATTTTTTGGTCACTTAACAAGGGCACTAGAATTTTTAATTTCCCTTCGAATGAGGTATATCCTGATATTTCAGGACCACTGGGTCGATACGATCACCCCCGGGAAAAAAAAATAAATAAACACGCATCTGTGATTAAGCATGGGCACTGTTCTGTTTTTCTGAAGAAACAGGAAAAAAATAAACAGGGCTTGAATGAAACAGAACAGAAACAGAACAGGTCAACAAAAAAACAGAAGACCTGTTTCTGTTCTGTTTTTTTGTACAATCAGAAAACAGCTGTTTTCGTTCAAAAAAACAGCTGTTTAAATAGCTGTTTTTCGAACACCTCAAGCTTAAAGGAGAAAAAAATTGTAAATTATACGTTTTGGTTTATTATCAGTACTATTGCAGCATTTTCCGCCAAAAGACCAGTTTTTCAATAAGGGGCGAAAAACTGTCTGTGCATACAACATCGCCATCCTTTTTTATGGCTATTTTCTTCCATTTTCCCGTTCCTTTTTTCCAAAAATGCGCTTTTATGTTTATACAGAATCTCCTCGAATTTCCCGGAAATACATACTAATTATTTGAGACGTTTTGAAAATAAAATAATTTTCGTCGTCAAATTGCGCAGTCAGCTCAAAGTCATTAGTGTTTAAGCAGAGCCCATAGTTGCTTTGGCGGGGGACAGTCTCCCCTTCCAGACCAAGCTTTCCCCTTCCCCCATCCTGATGTTTGGAAGCCATCTGAAACAATGCATAAAAGAAGAATAATGTGCCGAAAAATGACACTTCTTACCACCAAATCAAAAATTTTCGTTGCCTCACATCTTAAAACATCTTTTTAAGATTAATTATTTTTTAGCCAATTTGTGTGACAGACAAATCAAAAGGAAAATTCATGGTTTAAGGGTACTTTGTATATTTTTACGGCGCTTTGCGCTGGAAAACAATGTTCTTCACCGAATTCATTCTTAAGTAAATATATAAAATGAAATTTCTCAGATTCTGAATTTCAAAGAAACTTAGACCCTTTGCTACACAGTACTTTCTTTAAGCATTCCCTTCTCTTAATAGGTTTTCAAAGGGATGCAACATAAAAACAATTGTACTTTTGATAACTTATTTCGAAAATTTCTTCCACTTTGTGGCAGAAAATACTTTTTCCAACCCATACACTTGCTTCATTATAGAAAGTGTCTTACATCAAACTTTTGTTTTAAGAATACGAGTGGGCATGCTTTTGATTATTTAGGCACGTTTTCATGGTCCATTCCCAAAGGAAAAGGGGTAGTGATAACCTCGACTATCAACGTTTGAGCAAGTGTAACGTGTTTCCGGATCGGATAGCCTGTGTTGCAACCTCTTTTTTTGACAGACTCCCAGCTCCCCACTCTTTTTCTCTATTACTTTCACCGCCCTCTTCTTTAGACACTGCATCGGTTTATTCAGATTCTTCAGCAAGTGTATCTTCATTTCCGGAGTTTTCAGAACAAGGAACAGAAAGACTGTCTCAATCCTTTTCAACAGTTGGATCGACATCTTCGACTTCATCAAAGGATTCCAAGCAATCTTCTTCAGGGATGCTTCGAGTGGACAAAAATCTAAGAATGCGTGCAAAAGATGAACGAAGACAATGTTAAAAACCTGAAGTTCAGGAAAGGGCTCATATCCTACAGGCTTTCGTGACATTGTTCCCAGAATCAGTCAAAACACAGAACATCTTATTTGCCATTGAAAACTTCCTGACTGCAACTTGAATTGCTGAAAGAATGTTAGTAGATCTATGAGAATGCTTATGCCTCTTGAAATGTGAAGGATAATGATGCAACCTCTGCTCATTTTTCATCTTCCTGGGGTAATAGGCAGTAATACCTACAGAGCCAGATCCTTTTGCAGACCAGCAGTGAAAAGTCAAGCTAGTTTGAGTAGCAGATCTTAAAGTAGCCTTCTGAACTTCTTTTCTTCTTGCAGCAAAACTTATGTGACGGTGGACGGTTTCCCCATATGTTACTTCAAGCCCCCTGTTGTTTTTTTTTCAATAAGCTGTTTCATATCTAGATTATCAAACGTAGAAAGTGGCAATTTATCCTTAAACAAGGTTTTGCAGCAGAGCATTCGCAGACCCGCTTGTTTTGATCGATTGGAAATAAAAATCGTCGTATCTCTGCTCTTCTTATTCCAAATTTCACTAATCCATTGCCCTATGTTTCACTTGCTTTACTATCTGGAGCTCTCTCAAGGGAAGTAGCCTGACTTGATATATTTTTTTAGTTGGTTTGGTTTTGTTATTTTCTGCATCAGCCGCGTATACTTTATCTTTGTGCATATCAATTGTGTGCTTCCTTTTAAGATAATATATAAATTTCATGGCTGAGATTCCCTTAGCCTTTAGAGACGCTCTTCAGAAGTTGCACCGTATACTTCCTTTGCTTCCTTTTTCCGTAGGGTACCTAGAGAGATGTCTTGGAACATCCAAGTCGTCATCAGAAAATGACATCATGCTTGTCTTACAAAGGCTGATTTTAGGATTTTTCACAAAATTAGAAGCACCTTCCAGTAGCCTACTATTTTGAAAATTGCACCTCCAGCCAAATATCTGACCTCTTCCACCTCGGTGGCGTAATTAGGGGGAAAGGGGCCAATTTCCCCCTGAGCTGTTTCGTTTGCGCAATGAGCCAAGAAAACCTGTCGGCAAATAAAAGCAAAATGACAGCTCCTAACTACGGTTTCCTAAAAACTTAGACAATTTGCAGCACAGTATTATAATATACAGCATTATAAGGTTATTTCATTTATTATTTTTGAAGTGTATTGTGTATTGACCATGGCCCAATAGGGCTTTTAGTGTTAATAAATCATATAATATAATATTAATTTTTACGGGAATTTACTTGTCTATAATAGGTATTTAAGATACAGATACAAGAAATAATATACTGCTTAGTGGCATTTTTTTTTTTTATTATTGTGCTGTATGGCCAAAATTACCGTGTTCACCAGAAGATGTGTTATTCTACAGAATGAGAAAAGTGTATCAGCATTTTATGAGACTTTGGCCAGCTAGGCCAGAATCAGCTAGCTAAGCCACTGTTTCAACTCTAGGCTTTTCCCTGAAAGGGTTTCCATTGATTATATTTAGAGATGGTAGAAAAAGTATATTTGGCATCTTGAAAACTTATATGTTGTTATGTTGATGCAATAAAAAGTGCCAGCAAAAACATATAGTTCTACTGGACAAGACTTCAATACATTTACATCCTCTCTGACTAAACATTTAAGAAAATTTGCAATTAATAATCGGTATTTATCATGTATAGGCTAGCATGGTAGTCATAGCAAGTCACTGTTATCTAGCAGCATAAATTCCATGAAAACCGTTGAACTGAAATTTTCCCGGTTAAAGGTGCAGATTACTTCCCATGTAATGTAGAATACAGAGGCCCTACCAATAGAACCAGAATATACAGTAATAAGTGATTCGTAGCGTTTGATGTGTAACATCAAACTTAATGAAAATTAAATATTTGTTATTAGCATAAAAATCCAATTCTTTTGAAGTGCTAACTGTTAATAAAATAAGTTTTTTAGATTTTGTTCTATTGGCCCGAATCTCTCCTTATTTACAGTTCGTTACCTCGAACCGTTTGATTCTTAATCCTATATTCTATATAGGTTTTGAATATACGTAGTTTTGAGTATACGGAATATACGTAGTTTTGAATATACGGTGTATTTACGGTGTATTTTGAGTATACGGGGATGTACGGTGTTTTGAATATACGTAGTTTTGAATATACGGTGTATTTACGGTGTATTTTGAGTATACGGGGATGTACGGTGTTTTGAATATACGTAGAAATTCAAGAATCTCTTACTTTTCTTCTTCTTTTTATTTGTCTTAATTTATCTTTGGCTGCTCAATTTTGCATATGGGAGACTTTTATACACCGTATACTCAGGGAAGGAGGGAGAGGGAGGGAATTCCACGAGGAGACTTTTTCGTGGGGAATACACCAGACCCCATTTTCTCTAGGTGTATACAGTGTTTTGAGATATTTTTGTTTTGAGATTTCTTTTAGGTCTATAAAGCATTGGAAGTGCCGATTAGACCAGGTAAGCCCCCCCCCTAAAATTCAGCTTATTGGCGCCCATGAATGGGTGCAACGGTATTTTCTCTGGGTAGTTGTAACTTTTTTTCTTTTTTTTCTTTTTTTTTTACTAATGTCATACTTCAACTGATCGTTTAAATCAAGTTATCTGGATTGCCACATAAGGCAAAACATTTTGAAAGGCTTTGCTTAACAATGTGAAATCCCCATTAGTAGTCTTAACTTTCTGCTTAGTGTTTAATTTTTCTGATTGGGAATTCTTTGTCAGGAATCTAGACTTATTAGTGCAAAACTGTTTTGACAACTCTCTGTTGTAAATCAGGATGTTTTTCCTTCTTTCTGCTGTGTTTTCTCCGAGACTTTCTTGATTTATTGAGGAAGAGAAAGGAGGGGACTAGTTTTTACTTATTAAATACTTTACCTTAAATGCTCCCGTCAACCTTTTTTATGATTGTTGTTCGTCTTTTATATTGTAAACAGAGAAAGACAAGGTTCTTTTCAAATGGAAGTAAAGAGCGATGTAAATGGCGCTTTCACACTGCGCCATAGAACCTTTCACAGTAGCATAATTTAAGACTTTACGTTATATTTTGATTTTTTAGAATTTGTTTATTGAATGAGGTCTTTAGAATTTGTTTGTTTGTTATGTTTTTTACAGGGCAATTGTTACGGGGCAAACGTTATGTTTTTTACGGGGCAAATTTGGTTTGTAACGTAGGAAGTGTCAAGTAGACTCGAGCTCTACGTATAATTTTACCTTTAAATTTATGTTGCGGTATGGGAAAGTCAACATAGCAGCAACAAAATCAAATTTCTGGAGGAGCAATTAAGAAAATTTGAAAATCAATTAATGAACTATTCCTAGAAAGACTTTCATAGTTGATCAGAGCTTAAATCTCCATCTCTATTTTGAATTTTTAAAGAGTTTACTTGTGATGACTTCAGACAATGATTATGATGGTTTTATGAATTTTTCTCAGTTTGCTAGTATGAAAGGGCTTATTTAGCCCTTTCATACCAAGCTTATCTCGTCAACGTTGTTTATCAAGTTGGGGTCTTCTAAGGACGCCTGATTTTTTTCGTTATTCCTCAACTATTTGTTCTGCAAGATTGTTCAAAATACATTTTTTGGATGTACGGAACTAAATTACCTTATTCTCAAAATAATACTTGTTCACATCCTGTAAAAAAAAAAGAAAAAAAAAGAAAAGCCCTTCGGTAATGTAGCATGCCAAACGGCATCCTGTCGGGACCCCAAGTGTTTTTTTTTCACGTTTTTTTTAAGAAGTTATCTTATGCATAACTATGAAATTTAGATTTTTACCTCGACCAGGAAATAAAGAAAAAGCAAGGTTAAATTGGTTGTCATAATTACTGCAGAATCACCAGTCACCCTGTGGGGTTCATCAATAACTTTTGATGTGTAATTTTGATTTTCAGAAGTTATACATATATATGTGACTACTATAAAAAGCAGATTTATCCAACGCAGGTATTGTTTTAGCAATGTTCTCCAATGACAACTTTTGCTCTTTACTTACCCATGAACGCTTCGAAAGTAAGGCCGCCTACTTCTTCGATTTTATTTTATAAAAATATGTTGTTTTGCTTGTTTCTAACGGGATAACCCTAGGTCAAAGAAAAAAAGATCTAGTAACAAATATGTGATCTAACAAAATAGCTTTCGAACCTCATTATTTAATATTTAGGTCTTTTAATAATTATTCAAAATTATTCATGTTAAGGCCTTGAGAGGCTTCAGTAAGGCTTTGGCTTATATGGCTTCTGTCGGTCTTTTTCATGATTAAATAAAAAAACAAGTTTTTTTTTAACTGAAAGTAATGAGCGATATTAAAACTTAAAACGAACAGAAATTATTTCGTATATGAAAGGGGCTGTCCCCTCCCCAACGCCTCGCTCTTTACGCTAAAGTTTGACTCTGTCTTACAACTTTATTTTTCAAAATAATAAAAAACTAGCGTAAAGAGCGAGGCGTTGAGGAGGGGACAGCCCCTTTCATATACGGAACAATTTCTGTTCGTTTTAAGTTTCAAGGTCGCTCCTTACTTTCAGTTAAAAACACTTGTTTTTTTATCTAATTTCTGATCGTTTTTTAGTTAATGCAGCTTTTATTTTGGCTCACCGTCATTGAATAAGTAAAACAAAATTTGCATATTAATTTTACTTTTCTTGTGATAAATGGCTTTCCAATAAACCAAAACCAATGCTATACAAAATACCAATACAGAAATTATTCCGTATATGAAAGGGGCTGTCCCCTCCTCAACGCCTCGCTCTTTACGCTAATTTTTTTTTATTGTTTAAATAAAATAGAGTTGTAATAAAGTAAAACTTTAACGTAAACAGCGAGGCGTTAATGAGGGGACAGCCCCTTTTATATACGGAATAATTTCTGTTCGTTTTAAGTTTTAACGTCGTTCCTTACTTTCAGTTAAAAAAAAAATTTTTTTTATTTAATTTTTGAACGTTTTTGAATTAATATAGGTGTTGATTTTGGCTCACCGTACATGAATAATTACAACAAAATTTTCATATTAATTTTACTTTTATTTTGTTAAATGGCTTTCTCGAAACTTTTTCAATTTTATTTACGAACGTTTTTATTAGCAATAAATATAGGTAACTTACGAATTAACTTACGTAACGAAAAATATATTTATATATTTTTAATGCGTATATTAGGGAGTTCGCCCCCTAGTCAATACCTTGCTCTTTAAGCTAAATTTTGAATTTTGTTCCAATTCTTTAAAAATGACCCTTAATCACAAAGGTCGTTAATTAGAATAAATAGCTCTCATGAAAGTACTAAAACATCTTTGGCTTAAAGAGTGAGGTATTTACTAGGGGGTGAACCCAATCATATACGTAATATTTTTTGTTCGTTTTAAGTTGTGATGTTGCTCCTTACTTTCAGTTGAAAAACTTATTTTTTTTTTATTTAATTTCTGGTCTTTTTTTAAAGAATGCTGGGAAATCTGGCGACCCCTTAATAGCAATGTCCCTTCCCCCATGAAACTTCCTTCATGGAAAGATCCTCCCACATAATCTCCAACCCCCCTCCCCTCCACTATCAGAAAAAATTCCCCCTGAAAACGTCTTTATACTTCCCAATAACCAATACCATATGTTAACATTGGGTAAAGTTCACAACTTTCAGCCCTCCCTCCGGGGACTTCGGGGAATTAAGTCATCCTAAAATACATAGTTATCATATTTTCGACCATGCTGAACAAAATGGCTCTCTCAAAATTTTGATCGGGTGACTTTGGGGAAAAAATGTGCGTTGTTGAGGGGCCTAGTTGCCCTCCATTTTTTTTGGTCACTTAAAAAGGGTACTAGAACTTTTAATTTCCGTTCCAATGAGCCCACCCACGATATTCTAGGACCACTGGGTCTATACGATCACCCCTGGAAAAAGAAACACAACAAATAAACACGCATCCGTGATCTTTCTTCTGGCAAAAAATGCAAAATTCCACATTTTTGTAGATAGGAGCTTGAAACCTCTACAGTAGGGTTATATGATACGCTGAATATGATGGTGTGATTTTCATTAAGGTTCTATAACTTTTAAGGGGTCTTTCCCCCTTTTTTCGAAAATCAGCCAAATTTTCTTAGGCGCGTAACTGTTGATGAGTAAGACTAAACTCTATGAAACTTATATATTTGAAATCAGCATTAAATTCTGATTCTTTTTATGTATCTGTTGGTATCAAAATCCCGTTTTCTTGAGTTTCGGTTACCATTGATCCGGATCGCTCCTTACTTACCGTTCGTTGCCACGAACTGTTTGATTATTTTTGTCTTTTATGAAGAAAATCAGGTGTTGAAATTTTTCAATTTCTATCTTGTGCTTAAAAAAATGTTTGGTTTTTAATAAAATAGAAAATTTATTTATACAAAATGTCCTTCAGTAATAGGAATAGGGCATGTTTTAAAAATATATTAAATAAAAAAAAACAAGTTTTTTTAAATGAAAGTAAGAAGCGACATTAAAACTTAAAACGAAGAGAAATGATTCCGTATATGAAAGGGGCTGTCCCCTCCTCGACGCCTCGCTCTTTACGCTAAAGTGTTTTATTATTCTAAAAAATAGAGTTGCGAGAAAGAGTCAAACTTTAGCGTAAAGAGCGAGGCATTGAGGATGAGACAGCCCCTTTCATATACGGAATAATTTCTTTTCCTTTTAAGTTTTAATGTCGCTCCTTACTTTCCGTTGAAAAAAACTTTTTTTTCATTTAATTTCTGAGTGTTTTTAAATTAATGCAGATTTTGATTTTGGCTCACCGTACATGAATAATTAAAACGAAATTTGCATAGTAATTTTACCTTTTTTTGGTTAAATGGCTTTCTCGAAAGTTGTGTAATTTTATTTACGAACGTTTTTATTAGTAATAAATATACGTAACTTACGAATTAACTTACGTAACAAACTTCTATATTCGCATATTTTTATTATGTATATTAGGGGGGATCGTCTCCCCTAGTCAATACCTTGCTCTTTACGCTAAAGTTCGAATTTTTGTACAATTCTTAAAGAATGACCCTTTAATCACAAAGGCCGTTAATTAAAATAGCGTAAAGAGCGAGGTGCTGACTTGGGGGCGAACCCAATCATATACGTAATATTTTCTGTTCGTTTTAAGTTTTGATGTGGAAAAGTTTTCAGTCGAAAAGTTTTTCAGTTGAAAAGTTTTTCAATTGAAAACTTTTATTTATTTTTTTAATTTGATTTCTGATCTTTTTTTTTAAATAATGCTGGGAAATCCGGCGCCCCTTCATAACAATGTCCCTTCCCCCGAGAAAACTTCCTCCATGAAAAGATCCTCCCATGTAACCCAGACCCCTCTCCCACTACCAGAAAAAATTGCCCCTGAAAACGTCTGTATACTTCCCTATAACCAATACTATATCTAATCATTGGGCAAAGTTCATAACTTGCAGCCCATCCCCCGGGACTATTTTAGATTAGGTCATCCTCAGAGACATAATTATTGTATTTTTCGACCATGCTGAACAAAATGGCTAAATCTCAAAATTTTGATCGGAGGACTTTCGGAAAAAATGAGTGTGGGAGGGGGCCTAGCTGCCCTCCATTGTTTTTAGTCACCTAAAAAGGGCACTAGAGCTTTTAATTTCCGTTTGAATGAGCTTTCCCACGATATTCTAGGACCACTGGGTCGATAGTATCACCCCTGAAAAAAAAAAAAAAAAAATAAATAAATAAACACACATCCGTGATCTTTCTTCTGGAAAAAAATACAAATTTACACATTTTTGGAGATAGGAACTTGAAACCTCTACAGTATGATTCTCTGATACGCTGAATCTGATGGTGCGATTTTCATTAAGTTTCTATTACTTTCAGTCGATATTTCCCCCCTTTTTCGAAAACAAGGCAATTTTTTTCAGGTAAATTTTTCGCGTAACTTTTGATGGGTAAGACTAAACTTGATGAAATTTATATATTTGAAATCGGCATAAAATATGATTCCTTTGATGTGTTTATTAGTATCAAAATTTCTTTTTTTAGAGTTTCGGTTACTATTGAGCCGGGTCACTCCTTAATTACAGTTCGATATCACGAACTGTTTGACTCGTTACGTGTTGTACCCGAGTTTCCTCAATCAATGATCTATGATGGTTGTAATGGCACGATCTCTACCCCATAATGTTTGCAAAGTTTTTCTTGTCAACTCTACAGTGAAATAATGGTAACCAAAGAAGAGCAGTGCTCGATGATGGCCAAATCCATTATTCGTACCCCCCCCCCCCTGATCCCTCATAACTACAAAAGGACACTTCCATTTTAGAAAGAACTCTTTCTTTAAATAAAATCCATCCGTCCAAATTTTGGTCATTAAGAAATGTAACTTGTGGGAAATTTTCCTACAAAATTAGGGGAATTTTCCATGCCTCTGAATATTAGGAGGCTTATACAATCCTCGAAATATTTTAAACAAACCCGTGACCATGAAGCTTACTTTCAGATAAAATAGACTCTTGGGATTTATTAGTGAAAAATAATACGGGCTTCGTGTTTTCCATCATATAAGTCATATTTCCTTATTCCCAGGTAACGAAAAAAATGATCCCTCCCCCCACCCAAACAAAGCATGGCGGTACTTGTCCATTATTCAGAACACACTCAAGAAGTGAAGTTAGGTTAATGATTCTTCATAATATGCAGAATAATAATATTTAACACATTTTGCATGTACCCTCGCTATACTTTACCTCCAACTCCCTCTAATATGCAAATATATCGCCCAAATTATAGATTTTCAATGCGTTTTCAACCCCCCCTAATATGCAAATATATAGCCCAAATTATAGATTTTCAATGCGTTTTCCAACTCCCTCTAATATGCAAATATATAGCCCAAATTATAGATTTTCAATGCGTTTTCCAACTCCCCCTAATATGCAAATATATAGCCCAAATTATAGATTTTCAATGCGTTTTCCAACTCCCTCTAATATGCAAATATATAGCCCAAATTATAGATTTTCAATGCGTTTTCCAACTCCCTCTAATATGCAAATATATAGCCCAAATTATAGATTTTCAATGCGTTTTCCAACTCCCTCTAATATGCAAATATATAGCCCAAATTATAGATTTTCAATGCGTTTTCCCACCCATAATTTGTTTTTTCAGTTTTTGTTTCTTCACAGTGGATTCAATTTACAGGTAACTCGGGTTGAAGCAACTGAGACACATTGGGAGATACACAGGTTATATATAATTTGGGCTATATATTTTGGAAATTAGGGGGGGGGGGTTAACTATAGGGGGGCTGCATGCAAAATGTGTTAACTATGATTATTCTGCATATTATGAAGTAAGAATCATTAATCTAACTTCACTTCTTGAGTGTGTTCTGAATAATGGACGGCTCATGAATATCACCAACATTATTGATGATGCCTCCTGAGTGATCTTATGTGCCTTCCTCCCCCGCCCCACGTAGAAGACCAATAATGTACAAAAGAATAAAGTTTTTGATATTCAAAGAAAATACTTGGAAATGTTTTCTTTGAAAATATTTATGTTAGTGTCACCTTATGAAATTCTTATGAAAAGAATTCTGCTTGTACTCATATGACTATTGAGCATTATAAAGAATGTTATATTAGTTACTTTGCCCATAACATCTAATCCTTAGCACTCCTTAGATATTTCTAAGGCTTCTAAGCTGACTTTACCAAAAAATAAAAGGAAAATCAATTTTTTATTATCACAAGTCTTCCTAAGAAAAATTCTTTCCTACGCAACAGTTAGCTGAACTCTAGCCAACAGCTAAACTTTCCAGAAAAGGATGAATCATCTAAATGTTGACATAAAGATACCGTGAAAAGCAAGACATGACAAGAATGAATTCTGTACAGAAAAGAAGAAGAAGATAAATGTGGTTCCAACAGAACAAATAACAGAAACATGAACGTAATGAATACGCAATATAAGAGACCACACTTGAAGACTTCAGAAGCTAAATCCCTCTCCCAAAAAATAGATAAAACTCTTCTTAGAGAAATATACGTTTTCAAGTATTATCAGAATTTATGTTTTAATTGATATTCAATCATTAAATTTAGTGTTTTATTCTGATTGAAGTGTGTTAAGGAAGAAGTTGAGTGTTGAGGGTTAAGTTAGTGATAGCAGGGTACATGATGTTGATGCTGTTTGTTTTTTTAATTCCTTCTGAGGTTAATGTTAGTTATTATTTTTTGTGGATTTGTGGTTATCCCTCCTCTCCGTCATGCTGTGGCATTTGGAGGGGATGTGTTCATGTTAAGTTTTTTGTTGATAATTGATATTAAAATAAAAAATTACTTACTTAATCAAACTATTTCGACAATTTGACTAAATAATTTCAACTGCAAAAAGGTTAAAAGTAAAATATTGTGATTATAGTCTTCTTCTTCTAGACTGGTATCCAATATCAGAGATTTTGAAGGATAGAATAACGCACAGGAGTACAACATTGAATATAGTTGCTGCCTATACTACTACTACTACTACTAACAACTCCCTGCAGCACCAAGTTGGCTGAGGCCAACACAGCTACGCACGCTCCTCCTTCACCCCAATCAGTTTAAAGACTCCCTCTTTACACCCCTCCCCCCCAAGAAGTTTCAATGTCCCTTGAATTCTTCCTTATGATATATTGCTGAATATGTTTAATATAACGCCGAATATTTTATAAATTTTGGAGTTGGCTCGTCCTTCCAGTCAATTGTTTGATCAGGTTCAACTTATTTTTTTTTGTGAGAGATACATTTCCGATCCCCTCTTTTTTTTGAATAATGAGAAGGAATTTTTGACTGTAATCTTTAGCTACGAATAAATCATCCAATTTGATCTTCAGGCAAGCGAGAATTTCCACTGGTCCGGTGCGGTCCGGTGCCGGGTGCCATCGGACTTGACTATGACCGCCCTAGAGACCGACCAACCAGATAAAGGCCAAATAGATAACGCTAGAGACATCTTTTTCCATAGCAAGAGACACTATCAACGATTCCTCTGCCTACACCCGTCTAGAGCGTTGAATGACTTGAATTACAATACATACTACTATGTTCAACAAATAATAAAAATAGCTAATAGCTTAGCTCGCTTCAGATTCGTGCTCCCATAAATCTCAAGATTCAAAAAATTTTCCTTGTAATATCTTACATTTCTTATATAACTTCCCAATTTCTGGTTTTTTATTGAAGTTGTACCCCCTGTCGAATAATGGTAAGCAACATTTATTTTTCGATCTTCTTTCAACTTACCTTATGAATAATAAAGGTAATGGGCTTCTGTTTCATTTGTTTGCTTTTGTATAACCATTCCACTTCAAAAAGATTGGGACGCAATCTGACCTCAACGGAACGGAGAGATCCCTAAGTTCTTGTCCCCAGGACATCTACCAAATTGGGTTGTCTAATCTCAGACAAACTTTGCGTAAACTAAGAATAAACCAATTGTCCTAGTCTTGCTTTTGGAAAGTCCGTACATGACCCGACCTTTGGGGTAGAAGCAGGTTCCTCCATGCACATCATCACAACATCTACCTGAACAGGTTGTCAGAAATATCGAAAATTTTGCAGATTCTAAGAATTAGTGCCTTACTTTTTCAGGGTCCAGAGCCAATCTAATTTATGAAGAAAATGGAGAAGGCATGGGTGAACACATTCTTGTTTTTAGAGTATCTATTGGAACGAGTTTCTGGATTTTAGCTTAATTTTTTGGAGAGTGAGAGTTTATTCGGATGTAGTTGGAGCCTAAAAACGCATTGACCTCAATGGGAGTAAGAGATGGCATACTCTTAGAAGAGATGGCATACTCTTCTTCTAAGAGATGGCTCACTCTTAGAGGAAGAGATACATGAGAGGAAGAGATGGATTACTCTTCATCAGCCTTGTTATGTTCAGCAGTTAGGTTTTGATGTTTCCATACTCGATCAAAGCTTTGTGAGAAAAGGCTAATTTCTTGATATCCATATCCATAAAAAAGTACCCATTCGATCTCAATTAAATTTGGTGGGGACTAGAAGTTAGAATTTTTGTTTGTGCCTTGTTCCATTTCTAAGTTCCTGTTCCATATTTTGCTTCATGTCCACGGGGCCTTTGCATCTGAGGTCAATTGTCTCATTCTGTCGAATTGCCGAAAACTGCCTTTATAGACCAAATATTCCACTTTATCAAACAGTACGTGGTAACGAACTGTAACTGTAACTCTAAAAAAAAAATAAAAAATAATTTTGATACTAATAGATACATCAAAAGAATCAAATTTTTATGCGGATTTCAAATATATAAGTTTCATCAAATTTAGTGTTACCCATCAAAAGTTACGCCCCTGATTAAATTTGCCTTATTTTTGAAAAAAGAGGGAAACACCCCCTAAAAGTCATATAACCTTAAATCCACATAGCCTTTTGAATCCTTCCTAAAAATTCACCCCCAAAAAGTCATAATCATACCATCAGATTCAGCGTATCAGAGAACCCTACTGTAGAGGTTTCAAGCTCCTATCTGCAAAAATGTGGAATTTTGTATTTTTTGCCAGAAGAAAGATCACGGTTGCGTGTTTATGTGTTTATTTGTTTGTTTGTTTTTTTTTTCAGGGGTGATCGTATCGACACAGTGATCCTAGAATATCGTGGTAGGGCTCATTCGAGCGAAAATTTAAAGTTCTAGTGCCCTTATCAAGTGACCAAAAAAATGGAGGGCAACTAGCCCCCCTCCCACGCTCATTTTTCCCAATGTCACCTGATCAAAATTTTGAGATAGTCATTTTGTTCAGCATAGTCTAAAAATATAATAACTATGTCTTTGGGGATGACTTAATCCCCCACATTCTCCGGGCGGAGGGCTGAAAATTATGAACTTTGCCCGTTTTTAAATATAGTATTGGCTAGTAGGAAGCAAACAGACAGTTTCAGGGGGGATTTTTTCTGGTAGTGGGGGGATGTATCGGGGGTTACGTGGGAGTATTTTTCCATGGAGAAGGTTTTCAGGGGGGAAGTGACGTTATTGTAAGGGGAGCTCCGGATTTCCCCCCATTATTTAAAAAAAATGACCAGAAATTAAATAAAAAAAAACAAGTTTTCAACTGAAAAACTTTTAACTGAAAGTTTTTCAGCAGAAAAAATTAAAAAGAACAGAAATTATTACATATGTGATTCGATTCGCCCTTTGTCAATACCTCTCTCTTTACGCTAAAGTTTTTTTTTAGTACTTTCATAAGAGCTATTTATTCTAATTAACAGCCTTTGTGATTAAGGGGTCATTTTGAAGGAATTGGAAAAAAAAATTGAACTTTAGCGTAAACAGCGAGGTATTGACTAAGGGGGCGAATCCCCCTAATATACGTAATAAAAATATACGAATATAGAAGTTCGTTATGTAAGTGAATTCGTAAGTTACGAATATTTATTACTATTAATAAATAAAATTTGTAAATTTTGTTATTTTGTAAATAAAATTTAACACCTTTCGAGAAAGCCATTTAGCCAAAAAAAGTAAAATTAATATGCAAATTTCGTTTTAATTATTCATGTACGGTAAGCCAATGTCGAAACCTGCATTAACATAAAAACGTTCAGAAACTAAATAAAAAATCAAGTTTTTTTTAAACTGAAAGTAACGAGCAGCATATATACTTAAAACAAACAAACATAGTTCTACATTGGGATGCGGCTGTTTCTTCATAAAGACCTCGCTCTTTAGGACAAAGTTTTTATTGTTTTAAAAAATAGAGTTGTGAGAAAGAGTCAAACTTTAGCGTAAAGAGCGAGGCGTTGAGGAGGGGACTGGGGTGACCTAAACTGACTTTTTCTGTTTTGTTGAAGTAGAGGGCGCAGTTTGCAAAATTTTGTCGATAAAGGAAAATTTTGATAAAATTTGGCCTGAAAATTTTCGTGAGGCATGGGGGGGGGGGAACTAATCAAGAATTCGCCAGGGCAGAAGAGAGGCTGGAACCACAACTGAATATGTTCGGTTTTCTAATTTATGGTGACCTAAACTGACCATTTCTGTCTTCTATGTACATTCTTTTTCTCTTGACACTCTTTATATCCAGGATTTGCCAATACTAAAGCCAAATAATATTTTTCAGCCTTGTTTGCTGTCCCGAAGAACTACAAACTAGTTGCGGCGCCATTATTTGAATTGTATGACAACTCTCAAGGCTATGGACCAATCATTTCTTCTTTGCCTCAGGCCTTATGCAGGTAAACATATTTCCATTTTCAGGACAAGTTTGGACACTTTAATGGTCTATCCTATTTGTGAGACTTTCCTAGGAACTATTTATTGAAGGGACTGTTTGTTAGAGACAGTGAGTACTTTGATTTTAGGGGGCACTCTTAATTGAGTCCTCGGGGATATACTTGAAAACAGATGTAACTCAAGTATTCTTGATAAGTGTAAGAGAATGTAAGTTTTATAATAGGCATTGTTATTTTTTTTTCCAGCGCGATCTTAGGTGAAGATCCACATAGCCAAAATTAATGTTGCAGTCAGGGGGAGGGGTGTAAGTGTACCCCTGCCCCTGCAAAATAATGTAATTTTTTGCCCCTCTTGAATTTAGATTTCAAAGTTCTGGCAGCAAAATTTTCTGATCAAGTCTTTGTATATGTCACGGATCGGCACTCCGTCAAACTAATTTATGTTCAACTTTGTTAATTCAACCAAGGTTTTTTGTTCATTATTTTATTCTTAATCTTCTCAATTCAAGCCCAAAATGGATTGAGTGATTTTTTAACATCAGTCAATAGTTCATAAGCTTTGAACTATGTGATCATAAACTTTATCAAGTTCATAAACCCAAAGGTTTGTGAATCTTGGATGTTTTAGGTAATTTCCAAAGTTGTGACAGAAAAATTTTCTTATCAATCTTCATTTGTCTCTCTGATCGACACTCAATTAAACTAATCTAGTTTGAAAACTGTATGAGTGATAGAAATAACGATTTTTTTCTCGAAACATTTCTTCTCAAAAATTTTTTATTTTATTTTTTTTTTTCCATATTGCATGGCATTCACGATGAGTAAAAAAAAATATTGAGTGCGTTCGAGCATTTCAAGATTACTTATCCGACAAGCCAGACTGCCTATCTAAAGCGTTTCACAAGACCTAAATGACATCAGAGGTATGTAGAATTACTACTTGAAACGCTCTGGGTTACTTGTCGGATAAATTATACCTGTTAACCATGGAAAATGCAGGCTTACTGAGGATAAATGAGGCTATAGGGCCTATAAAAAAAATCAATTTTTTTCAAAAATATGTGGAGTGGAATTTTATGCAGAGAACCAAAAGGAACAGTGATTGTGAAACGTGACACACTTTTAGGGACGTTTTGAATAAGCTACGTTTACTGTGGGGTGCACGTCATTAATGTTGTTATTTGCCTATAGTGATTCAGTTGACAAACTGCCGGCTAGGAGGTGTTAGTTGTTACTTTTACGGATTACATCCGGGGAACTTGATATTAAGCGGATAAGTCGGATAAGGGATGCTTGAACGCACTAATAATGATCAATTTATAACTTGTTGCATATTGAGCGTGCTATCCCAAACAGGTCTCCTCTAAAAAAAAGAAGTTCTGCCAGGACTATTAGAGCCTTAGCAGAATTTATTTAAATCAATGATGTTAGGACTGCTTTATTGTTGGTTTTATTGCATTATAGTTTTTTTATTATTATTATTCAAATAGCGACGAAGACCACACTGCCTTTCCATCATAAACAAATAAGTAGAACAACAGGGAAATTTTTATACAAGACAGTGGTCGTTCCACTGTCTTGTATAAAAAAAAAAAAAAAAAAAAAAAAAAAAAAAAAAAAAAAAAATCCCTGTTGTTCTACTTATTTGTTTATTATTATTATTAAATATTTTTTCTATAGTTTGTTATAGTTTGTTTTCTCTTAATGGAAAGGCAGTATGGTCTTCGTCGTCACTTTCGGTTTTAGATTTTATCAAATTTATTTAGTAAAAAAATAGATAAAATCTCTGCTGATACTGAATAAATACTTTTATTAACTTTAGAGATTCCAATTAGAAGTAATTTGTACCTGAAAATTAAAAAAAAAGTTTTTCCCACAAAGCTTTTTTATGTAGGAAGTCCCCGAAGTGTAAAAGCAATAAAGCGTTTTAACATTTGGGATCAAAGTATACATTTTTTTTTCTGCAGCTTACAGTGGGGTTGCATTAATTTTTCTTGCACAAATTATTGTCAAACAGCTTGTGGTAACAAACTGTAAATAAATTTTACACTGGAGGAATATGCCGGAATTTCTATACGAAATTCTTTTTATTTGTCTTAGTTTATCTTTGCCGACTCAATTATACGTGTGGAGATGTTAAGGGCTATTGTCAATGTTAAATTTTCACCTGGATTGATTTGTCTTGAGAATCTTTCCGTGGAAGGGGGAACATTTTTCCGTGGAGGTGGAGCCGTATTTCTCGGTGTTATTTAAAAAACCATCAAAAATTAAATTTAAAATAACAAGTTCTTTCAAGTGAAAGTAAGGAGAAATATTAAAACTTAAACCGAACAGAACAGAAATTATTACGTATATGAAGAAGGTTCACCCCCTCCTCAACACCTCGCTAATATCTGAATTTTGTCCCAATTCTTTAATGATGACTCCTGAAACACAAGAGTCGTTTAATTAGAACAATAAGAAGGTTTTTTTTAAGTATTAAAAACTTTAGCGTACTTCACCGGTTCAAACGTGGTTGTCTCCTGATTTTAGTAAGAAAAAAGTGAAAAGCTATGACATTGATTTTTAATATAAAGTAATTAAAATTTTTATCAAACAGTAAAAAACACTTTATCAAACAGTTAAATGTATTTTTGTATTAATTGAAAACGACCAGAAATTAAATAAAAACAAAAGTTCCTTTAACTGAAAATAAGGAGCGACAATAAAACTTAACACGAGCAGAAATTTTCCGTATATGAAAGGGGCTGTCCTCCCCTCAACATCTCGCTCTTCACGCTAAAGATTTCACTCTTTGTCACAACCTTAATTTTTAAAGTATAAACAACTTTAGAGTAAAGAGCGGGGTGTTGAAGAGGGGACAGTGCCTTTCAAACTACGGAATAATTTCTTTTCGTTCTAAGTTTTAATGTCGCTCCTTACTTTCAGTTATAAAACTTGTTTTTTTAACATTTAATTGTATATAAAGACAATCTAATGAGCAGCTAGAACTTTCCCTAGGCAATCCAAAACAAGATTCTTTTCAACTATAGAATCTTCTTTTTTCTGAAACTTGAATTACGCCCTAATATACGTGTTAATATACTTATTTGTATTACATATTTATTTTAAACTCTTTATTAAATTATTTTTTATATTTTTGTTTATGTTTTATTATTTATTTCAATAAAACACATTTATTTTATAATGAATCTGTTGAAATATAAATAAATTATAATATAAACAATAAATAATGCTAGGGCTTGAATACAAGCTCTAGTATAAACCGTAAGCTTTGGAACTTCCCATGTTTTCACACACTTTTCATTCCATTTAGGGGAATTCCTCCGCGGAGAGATAGGGTTAATCTTTCAAAGAGCGTTGCACTTGAGCGATGTCCTCGGAATCAACTGCGATAGCATATGAGGAACGTAACTTTTCCAAACAGAGTTTGGAAAAGTAGATTGCTGCCAGGATATGTTAATGAAAGATCATAAGCCGAACTGGCCAGCCATGACGAAAAACCAACAAAGAGAAAAATCTAAAAAAAAAAAAACAAACAAACAAGAGTTATAGAGTTTATTATAGAGTTACTTCAGTGAGGACACCAGAGTAACATGTGTCCTCACTGAAGTAACTCTATAATAGCATCTTTTCCTTACGTGGACCAGTTTGCGCCAATTGTACATTTTTTTTGGTGGCGGTTTTATTGGTTTTTAGTTTTATCCTGGTTTTGTTTTATCCTGTTCTTCTTGTATTTCTTTCGTGCTGAAGACGCCTTGTTTGGATGCAGGCGAAATATCCGCGTTGTTTTGCATTTGTCTTTTCTTTTCTCTCCACTGGCCACAGTCTCGTTTGTTTGTTGTTGTTTTTTAGATTTTTCTCTTTGTTGGTTTTAGGATATGTTAAGACTTCCATTAATATTAGTTTAGTCTATATGTAAGTTTGGTTCAGTCAAATTTTCATGACCAGCCCCGCTGTACGTCAGTTATTCATGTCTATGCCGCTTTTGTTCACACTTTAAGTTTACTCTTGTCTGAAAGCGGAGGATTCCCACCCTTTACCACCTTGTGCGTATACATCGGGGAGTGCCGAGTATTCCACCATGCTAGTGTACCTCTGTCACACCTTACCTCACCGTGCCACGCGTGACACAATTTGCGACCTGAGAGTGAAATTGTCCTACTGCTTGAAAACTCGGAAGATTTTTATTATTTTTGACATTAAAAGGGATCTTCTAAAAAAAAATTAATCTACATCTATTCATGGCAAGCTAAGATGGAATGTAAAACAAATATTTTTTTGTTATTGAAAAAAAAAAACAAAGACGTCGTAGGATAATCTCGCTCTCAAGTTTATCTCATGCAAATGCTGGAATAGAATAAATTTGTTGAATGACAACTCATTTTTGATGCCATTTTTTCAAACTTCGACTACTTTGTTTTCAGTTAATTAAAAAGATATTAGGGATATAAAAAGGAGAAAACACACAAGAGCATTATTATAAGATGACAGGACTTCACGTACCATCACGTTTGTTGCTAGTGTTCGGGAAATGGTTTCTTGCGTCTACTAACCAACATTAAAAAAGTACCGTTCAAAAGAAAAATATAGTGACCTCAAAACTTAAAAGGAGTATGTTTTGTTTGTTAATCGCACTGTTTGTTGCTAAGCAACATATGGTCGCACCGAATCGTCACAGAGACCATTGGAAAGAACGTGAAAAATTATGTTAAATGGCCATCTTACCTCCAGAATATGGTTTTAACCGAATAGGACTATTTCACTCTCATGTGTCGAATTCGTTAAAGGCCTACGGCTGGAGCCACATATTTTTAACGGCAATTTTTTTGCGCCAATACTACTTGACGCTGTAGAAATATGGCACACGAATCAAGAACAAGAAAGGAGTCTTGCCTTATGAGAACTCATGCCTCCAGGGAATATTGAACTGGTCCACTGGTCACAAGAGACGATAAACCAGTCCATCGGTGAAATGACGAAATAACCTTTAGTGATGGACACCGACAACTAACCTGAGGGATTATTCGCGCTCCTTCTTGATACTGTGGGACCTCCAGAGGCAGAGGCGGCCCTAAGGTAAGGTACCACCACTATGAAAGCAATCATAAGAAAAACAAAGGATTCGTCCCACTGAAGTTCTTGGGGGGATGCAAAGAGTTCGTTTCTGTAGCCCCAAAATTTAAGTTTCCTGGGGAGTTCCTCGGCTCGATGTAGGAGAGGAAATATTTACTTGGTTGCACTTGTTCCATTAGCGGAACAGAGCACTTGGTGGAATTTCGAGCACTTTATTCAGCACATGCAGTGATGAAAGAGCCCCTGTTTATATTAAAAATTAAAAGCATAATTTTTTTTATAATATAAATAAAATATTGATATTTAAAATTTATTCCCGTTTGAATTCTTTTTTTTACTAGTAGGTTAAGTTTAATAGATAGCATTTTTGTTTTCATACATTATACTCTAAGGTTGAATAGAAGCTAAATAAACAAACTTATTTATAAGAATCTTACGTTAATAATGTTAATCTGAGTCAGAAAAAATTATAGTTGCGGGAAAAACAAACTGGGAACAAGTGGAGTGTGACTAGGGAAAATAACAAAGATAACAGAGATGGGAAAATCTAAATGACTCGAGGAGAGAGGATTCATTGAACCGCTAAAAATCTTATCATGAAAACAGCAGGATAAAATCCTGAGCACATACTAACATAATGGAATGTGTGTGGAAGAAAAACCACAGTTCTGATATTCAAATTGTCTATAAAATGATATTTTGTCAAATCAACACATTTATGGGGCGTACACACGAGCCCAAAGGCCTTGTATGTCCTAGGGATGATTTTTCATAAAGGTAAGGGTAACTTATTCCTGATACTGGTATAAACCTCATCGCCCCCCTCCAAATGGAAATCCAGGAAACACGTATTGAAAAAAACAACTAATTTCTAACTATTTCGAAGCACAAAGGCTAAGGAAGATTTGTTATTTGTTTTCCAAAGGATTTGTCGAGTAGTATTTATTTATTTTATTTATTTTTGCAGTATTTTATATGTTGTTTTATTTATTATAGTATTTTAAAGGGGTTTTAAATGGCTTTAAGTTTGGTCAAAAACAGATGCAGGAACCTGCAGGCTCTATCTTCGCTGAAATGTCCCCCCAGAAAATTTCTTGCAGATGATTTCGCCTGAAAAATTCTTGGAACTTGAAATTTTTGGAACCTGTTTGACTGACCTTATATCAAACAAAAAGCTATTTGACAATTACGGTTTAATCCCACTTTCTAGGTCTGGAATGAAAGAAAGTTACGATGGCTTAGGCCAATTTTTACAAATGAAGGATGGCAGATTGCCAAAAGAGTGCTTTTTGGCCACCCATCTGGGCCCAAAAAAAAAAATCAGGTCGTCTCGCATTATGTAGGCAGATCCTAAAGGAGGATTTAAATGGAAATATAATTTCGAGAGAAGGGGGGGGGGGGTAGAAAATAAAGCTTTGAATAGATTGGAGTAAGGGGGAGGGCACACAGCAGTGGTAGTAGCAGGTTTTTTTTTCTCCTGGTCTCCAGAGCAAATTTACGGAGCACAACAATAGCACCATAGCACAATAGCACCACAAACAGTAAAATAGTGTTGCACAATATTAAAAAACTCAAGTTTTGTTAGTATTTAAAGCTTACTATGAATTTTAAGTAATTCAGTTTTATCTTTGCTTCTTCAAGTATCTAAATTACCACTATTTAGCGATTACAGTTCCTATTGCTACTATTACCTTAACTATATTGAACTAGTCACTATTTATCTTACGAATTTGGCTATTCAACCTTTAGTATTTTGCTATTTAATATTAAATATTTAAAGTATAACATTAAAATTAACTAATTAATTTTGCTAACTAAATATAATATTCATTACTAGATTTCAGTGGGGTATTTAATTTACTAGTGGGTGTTAAAAAAAGTCTAGAAATTTGACTTGTATTTGGCATTAATTTACTTTTCTTGGTGACTAAATTGAGTTTCTAGTCAAATATTTTTCACTGTAGGCTCAGTCCAATAGCAGTTCAGCTTTTCTCATGTTACTTTCTCATGTTATTTTCTCATGTTATTTTCTCATGTTACTTTCTCATGTTATTTTCTCATGTTATTTTCTCATGTTACTTTCTCATGTTACTTTCTCATGTTATTTTCTCATGTTACTTTCTCATGTTATTTTCTCATGTTATTTTCTCATGTTACTTTCTCATGTTATTTTCTCATGCTACTTTCTCCTGTTACTCTATTTAAAACGCGAATGTAGAATAGGGGAGAAAAATATTTGGACCCATATCCTCTCGAAATTACGAAGTTTTTAATTTCCTTAAACTTTTATATTTTTCATGAACTTCATCTGATTTTGCATTTTTACTAGAATAGAGTTAGAAGAAAAAACTGGTTAAGCCCACGTAGGTTAAAGGAGCTCTAGAAGCCGTCCCCATGCCCTTAGATTTTTTATTCGAGTTCTATGTTAATTTAGGCACTTTATGGGGAATTGCCTATGGACATATGGACAATATTATTCCACCACAGATAATTGGACTATTTATTGCTAAAGTTTAAAAGGAAAAATAGTTTGTAGAACCTCCTCCTGAAAAACAAGAATTTATTTAATTATTTAATATCCTTTTTTAATGAATAATTTATATTAGTAATCAGAGGCAACGCTGTAGCGTTGCCTATAGTAAAGGCCATACGGCTCCAATGTTTTATTATTTATTATTTTTTTCCAGAGGCACTTTATATGGAAGGGGTCGTCGTAGAAACTTCAAAGGGGGCTCATTCGATTGGAAATCGAGAGTTCTAGTGCCCTTTTTAATAGTGGAAAATGATTGGAGGGCAACTAGCCCGCCCCCCCTACGCCCGTCTTTCCCCAAACACATCCAATCAAAATTTTGAGATAGCCATTTTGTTCAGCGTAGTTGATTTCCAGAAAGAAAATGTGTTTTTGTAGAGGACACTCCCCCACAACCCTCACGGTAAGGGTTTTAAGTTATGGCTTGGGGGCATATAAGGTTTTTATAGAAGGCGTTGTCGTAGAAACTTCAAAACAGGCTCATTCGATTCGAAATTTGAAGGGCTAGTACCCTTTTTAATATTCGAAAGTGATTGAAGGGCAACTAGCCTCCCCACCCACGCCCATCATTTCCCCAAACAGATCCAATCAAAATTTTGAGATAGCCATTTCGTTCAGCGTAGTTGATTTCCAGATAGAAAATATGTTTTTGAGGAGGACACTCCCCCACAACCCACAGGTCAAGGGTTTTAAGTTATGCCCTGGGGGCATATAAGGTTTTTATAGAATGTGCTGTCGTAGAAAGTTCAAAAAAGGCTCATTCGATTGGAAATTCAAAGGGATAGTGCTCTTTTTAATAGTCGAAAGTGATTGGAGGGCAACTAGCCCCCCTTCCCCCCCCCCCCACGCCCATCATTCCCCCAAACACATCCAATCAAAATTTTCAGATAGCAATATTGTTCAGCATAGTTGATTTCCAGATAGAAAAAATCTTTTTGAGGAGGACACTTCCCCACATCCCTCGGAGCAAGGGTTTTAAGTTATACCCTGTGGGTATAAAAGGTTTTTATAGAAGACAGTGTTAAAGAGACTTCAATACGGACTCATTGGATTGGAAATTAAAGCGGCGAGTGTCCTTGTTATTATTCAAAAGGGATTGGAGGACAACTCAACCCCCTCTCACGCCCACCTTTTCCCCAAACACATCCAATCAAAATTTTGAGACAGCAATTTTATTAAACGTAGTTTTAAGTTCTAGAAATTTGGCCTTTGAAGATGACAACTCCCCCTCAGCCCTCAGGGCAAGGGCTGTAATCTAAGGATTCTCCAAATCCTTCCCATTAATTTCTTATGGAAGGGATGTTCGTATAAACTTTAGAGAGGGCTCATTTGATTGAAAATTGAATGTTCTTGTTCAATTTTTAAGAGTCAAAAGAGATTTTTGAGATAGACATTTTGTTAAAATAGTTCAAAATTCTGATTACCAAAAACTCCGGTGTCGACAAAGCCCACCAGGGCCTGGGGGTAGGCGTTGTAAGTTATGCCCTGGGGGCATATAAACAATCAAACAATCATTAAATAAACAATCAATTATGCATGTGAGGGGGAGACGTCCCCCCACCACTGTCCACGCTAAGGTTTCAGTTTTTATCTCAAGGCTTAAAAATGAACGCTATGCGATAAAAGTAGAAGTCAAAATAACATATTTAGAATAATATATGCACATAACACGGAACAATTAATCAAAATTGTATATTATGAGTTGAGGCTCATCCAAATAATGGGCCAGGGGGCTCACCCTTTTCACAATCTATTAAATCAATTCTGCAATAACTGAAAATATAAAGTAATTTTGAGTATTTTAACGTCTTCCACAACTCAAACGGTCCAACATTCTACAGCCCAATGAGTCTGCCTAATCTCCTAAATTGGTAACGGAGGAGATAAGTGAAGTTCCGCCCCGTATTGGATGAGTCCCCAATATCACCCTCCCCCTCTCCTACTGTCTACGCTAAAGCTTTCTTCTTTATGCCAACTACACCGCCCCCACCCCAAAGACTTTAATAAGATAAAGTTTTGTATGGGAAGAACATATAGTAAATCTATTATAATTATCCAATTATAAGGTTAAAATACATATTCTGTGATAGATACAAAATTGCTTTGGCACACAAAATCCTATAAGGTCAATTCCAAACAGTCGTGATCCCTTTGTGTCAGCAAGTGAAATGGTCTAAACCCCCTTATTGGAGCTATTTTTTCAATCCATTTATTGTTGTCCGTCGCTGTCCACAAGTTATGCAAGCTGTCTATTGTTCATATATAAGGTTTTTATCAAAGAGGTAATCGCATAGACTTTGAAAAAAACCTCATTCAATTTAAATTGAAAGTTCTAGATCCGTTTTTGAAAGTCAAGAATAATCGGAAAGTAAGCAGCCCCCCCCCATGCCATAAAAACTTGAAACTTTTTGCAATCAAAAACGAACAAAAATTAATTTAAAAGAAAACTTCCGAAAAATAAGTTTTTCAAAGAAAAGTAAAGGCCATTTTAAACTTAAGCTCAGGAGATACCATTACCTCTAAAAATTCAAACTCAAAACGACCAGAAATTACTATTAAAGAATAAATGAAACCCAAAACGAACAGAAATTAAATAAACAATCATAGCAAAAAGCATACAAAAAGTAATAATATACATTATTGAACAGATCTTAAAGCAAGTAACGCTTAGACTTAATATAAAAGTAAATCTGAAAAAGAAAAAAAAATATTTTGATACTGAATTATAAATGAAACTTAAAACAAACAGAAATTAAATAAACAATCAATGCGAACAAACATACAATATATATTAATGTAAATGAATAAATAAATCTTAAAACGAGTGAAACTTAAATTGAATATGCAAATCAAGTTTGAATCGAGTAAAAATAACTACAAACAAGAGTTTGGGTATCGCCTCGCTGCAGAAGCCTAAAACCTACTGCGTCATTGGCGCTTTACTGAAAACGAATTATATTACAAATGTTTTCTTTTGTACTTAATATTGAAAATAAATATTAAAATTACAGTAAAATTTGAACTGATGAGCTTTCAGCAATTAATATCATTTTACATCTAATATTCAGTTTAATTTATTAGTTCTTTCCAAGATTGGTCAAGACAAAGGTTGTAATCTAAGGATTCTCCAAATCCTTCCCATTAATTTCTTATGGAAGGGATGTTCGTATAAACTTTAGAGAGGGCTCATTTGATTGGAAATTGGAAGTTTTTGTTCAATTTTTAAGAGTCAAAAGAGATTTTTGAGATAGACATTTTGTTAAAATAGTTCAAAATTCTGATAACAAAAAACTCCGGTGTCGACACAGCTCACCAGGGCCTGGGGGTAGGCATTGTAAGTTATGCCCTGAGGGCATATAAACAATCAAACAATCATTAAATAAACAATCAATGCAAACAAACATACATTAGATATTAATGTAAATTTATAAATAAATTTAGTGCTGATATTAATGTAAATTAATAAATAAATTTCTGCTGGGTGGAATTTCCCAGGGGTTGGTTTTCCAAATGTGAATTATTCAGGGAGGGGACGACTAAACCCATTCTATAATATTCTAAATTTTACATCTGAAAGAATTAACGGAAATGTCAGAGATAGCACTTCAGGATCCTTTAGACGATTTTGTTCGTGTCTTTTGAAAAATAACATTTTCAAAAGACAGATTATTTTCATTTGTATTACTTTCTCTATGGCTACGGAATTATGCTTGTGAGGGGGGAGACTACCCCCCACCACTGTCTACGCTAAGGTTTCAGTTTTTATCTCAAGGCTTAAAAATGAACGCTATGCGATAAAAATAGAAGTCAAAATAACATATTTAGAATAATATATGCACATAACACGGAACAATTAATCAAAATTGTATATTATGAGTTGAGGCTCATCCAAATAATGGGCCAGGGGGCTCACCATTTTCACAATCTATTAAACCAATTCTGCAATAACTGAAAATATAAAGTATTTTTGAGTATGTTAACGTCTTCCACAACTCAAACGGTCCAACATTCTACAACCCAATGAGTCTGCCTAATCTCCTAAATTGGGAACGGAGGAGATAAGGGAAGTTCCGCCCCGTATTGGATGAGTGTCCAACATCACCCTCCCCCTTTCCTACTGTCTACGCTAAAGCTTTCTTCTTTATGCCAACTACACCGCCCCCACCCCAAAGACTTTAATAAGGTAAAGTTTTGTATGGGAAGAACACATAGGAGATCTATTACAATTATCCAATTATAAGGTTAAAATACATATTCTGAGATAGATACAAAATTTCTTTGGCAAACAAATTCCTATTAAGGTCAATTCCAAACAGTCGTGATGCCTTTGTATCAGCAAGTGAAATGGTCTAAATTCCCTAGTTGGAACTTTTTTTCAATCCATTCAATGTTGTCAATCGCTGTCCACAGGTTATGCAAGCTGTCTATTGTTCATATATAAGGTTTTTATCAAAGAGGTAATCGTATAGACTTTGAAAAAAACATCATTCAATTTAAATTGAAAGTTCTAGATCCGTTTTTTAAAGTCAAGAATAATCGGAAAGTAAGTAGCCCCCCCCCCATGCCATAAACAATTGAAACTTTTTGCAATCAAAAACGAACAAAAATTAATTAAAAAAAAACTTTCCGAAAAATAAGTTTTTCAAAGAAAAGTAAAGGCCATTTTAAACTTAAGCTCAGGAGATACAATTACCTTTTAAAATTCAAACTCAAAACGACCAGAAATTACTATTAAAGAATAAATGAAACCCAAAACGAACAGAAATTAAATAAAACAATCATAGCAAAAAACATACAACAAGTAATAATATAAATGAATAAATAGATCTTAAAGCCAGTAATGCTTAGATGGAACATGAAAATCAAGCTTAAAACGAAAAAAATATTTTGATATTAAAGTATAAATGAAACTTAAAACGAACAGAAATTAAATAAACAATCAATGCCAACAAACATACAATATATAATAATGTAAACGAATAATAAATCTTAAAACGAGTGAAACTTAAATTGAATATGCAAATCAAGTTTCAATCGAATAAAAATAACTACTAACAAGAGTTTGGGTATTACCTCACTGCAGAAGCCTAAAACCTACTACGTCATTGGCGCTTTACTGAAAACGAATTATATTACAAATGTTTTCTTTTGTACTTAATATTGAAAATAAATGTTAAAATTACAGTAAAATTTTGAACTGATGAGCTTTTAGCAATTAATATCATTATACGTCTAATATTCAGTTTAATTTATTAGTTCTTTCCAAGATTAGTCAAGACAAATATAGTTTCACTACGAATAAAATTTAGATACTGCCCCCTTCTTTAACTGTAAAAACCTCAAACCTTCTGCGTCATTGGCGCTTCACTGAAAACGAATTACTCGTATATTACAAATTTATTCTTTTCCAGTTCTTACAGCATTGAAAATGAAAATAAAAATTACAGTGAAAAAAAAATCTTGAATTGATGGTTCTTTCAACCATTAATATTGTTATATATATAATATTCAATTTGATTTTGTTTATACTTTCCAAGACTATTCAAGATTCATATAGTTTTCAGTGAGGCGTCGATGACGCAGTAGGTTTTACGCTTCTGCAGTGAGGCGATGCCCAAACTCTTGTTTGTAGTTATTTTTATTCGATTCAAACTTAATTTGAATATTCAATTTAAGTTTCACTCGTTTTAAGATTTGTTTATTCATCTACATTATACCGATTATACATCATTATGCATCTACATAAAATACCGATTATTTTTTCACCTCTTACTTACTTGACACCATTTTTAAGGATGATGCAACCTGTGACTTTCCGCTAAATTCTTCTCCATAGTTTCAAGATTCTGCTAATCAATTCATCAGGCCGACAAGATTAACGAATACGGCAAGTTTCTGTCAAAGGCGAAAGCCCTACTTAATAAGTAGCCCTATTTCGATCTGTCATTATGACCTCAAGAAAAAGAAAACAGATTATCGCATGAACGGTGTGATTTAACCTTTGGCGATTCCAAAATTAAAACTTTTATGCACAATGTATAGGATTCGCCTCGACGTAAGGAAAATTTTCAGAATTTTTGCATTGCACGTGGCTAAAAAACTGCACAAACTGCACAACCCACGAAAAAATGAGGACGAAACGTCATATACAAGGTGTGCAAGCGATGAGCCAAGATCAGGTACGCAATATCATATGGATGGGATCAGGGACCGTCAGGCCCTTGTCCATTTCCAGATATAGATGTTTGCATGATTGCCCGTTTAACTGCAAATGTTTTTCGTATAAATTGTCTATTTTCGTGCATTCCTCGTGTCCTCCCTCCCTCCAAGATGAAACGATTCAAACCACAAGTTGCATCATTTGAAATAACAGTTGCTGAATGTGGCATATTTATTCTACTATGAAATAAATTTCTACTTATAGCGGGAGTAGGAAGTATGTAATAGAAGTTCATATTTAAGGATGAGCTGAGTTGAGCAGGATGAGCAGGATGAGCAGAGTGAATTCTATTTATAAGCTGGCTTAGACCTTCTGAGCCATTGTCCTCGATTTGAAAATTTGGACATAGCCTTAAGCTTTAAATTTAATGGAGCAGTTTTGGTAACCTATTTTTGACAACCAGGAGGGAAATTCATTTTACAGCTTGGCCGAATGTTTAAAACTTTTTGATTCTATTTGCAGAAATATGTCAGCAGATACTTACCTCTTCCACTCTGTCCCCTCCCGCGAGTTGAGATCGATGCCCGTTTAGCCCCCCAACAACCACTGAAAGTTTCTGCTCAATCTCCTTAGCCGTTCTCGAAGTATCAAAAATACCGTATTTGGCGGACAGGCTTAGCCCCAGGAATTTCAGATATCTTTTTAAACCAATCGAAAAAAGCCTTTGACATATTTTGAAGGCCCGTAACTTCAACCTATATTCTTTTTGAGCATGAAGGTTTCCTTGGCCCGACAACTTACGGATATAAGTCTCGAACCCTTCAGAGGGAAAAAAATGCAAAAATTTATCAGACTATTTCAAGCTCAGGTAAAATCGGGAATCCCTCAAATGAAGTAGCGAGAGAAATTCAGAAATTGCGCCACCAGGTTTTACAGATGTCAGACCACAATAGATCTCCCCATTAAACAAATCCAAGTATGGCACTCTAGGCAGGGTGGCCACCTGTTGCACGAAAGTGCTATTTTAGCCCTATTTTGCTGTATATAGTACTGTAGCACGTGCTCAAAGTGCCACCTATAGTAGGAAAGTGCTATTTTAGCACTGTTACAGTCAATTTTTAACAGTAGCTCTGAAAATCGTTGTGGAGCACGCAAATTTGGGTAATCTTTGCACTTTAGGAACTGACCATGGTGGCAACCCTGACTCTGGGCATACATGGGTGGACCTACCCTAGAAGGGATACAAAATCCATTAAATTGGCGGGTTATGAGCCCCATAGACTATTTAAAAGGGCTTCTTCCGAGGAAAATGAAATTTCTATGCATAACAGCTATAATTCATCTGAGATACTATTTTCAAAAGAGGGAAAGCATATTTCAGACCGGGAAATAAACTAAGCAAGAAAACGTTGATTTGTTTCTTTTTTTTTCTGTATGCAAAGTTTTACGCTAAAATTAACCTTACTAGTTTTTTCTTTTTTAAAGTAGCAGTTTCGTCAAGTATCGGTTTTAGATAATCAGGATCATAATATTGAAAAAATTCGTCTGCAAGACGTAAAAAGTGTTTTTCTTTTTTTAACTAAGTGGTTTACTAAGGCTAGATTTACAAACATATCTATAAAAAAATAAATCGTAATATTAAATTATAAAGCTTGAAATATACAAAATATATATTTACGATCTGGGCACACTGGGCAAAGTAGTCCCTAGTGAAAGACTTTTCGTAAATTATAAGTACAGATAGGTCCAACTTCAAGAACTTCTAGGTAGATTATAATTCAGGCCAACCTTATTGGCGTAGGAATGAAGGCAGAAAAACGAATAGCGTGGCAATAAGTGACTCTCCTTTCTCCACTAAAATGGTGACAGAAACGTTGAAGAAGTAGTTCAGTTGAAATACATGGGAAACACCACTGAAAACACTGGTCTGGCAAAGAGTTGCCAGATGGGGCGCATTGCGCCATTTGGGTGCTTGTTTAAGGTGGCTGTGCATTGATTTTTTAAATTGTAGCATTTTAGGGGGGAGGGTTAATCGTTCATTTGGCGCATTTTCACTTGAAAAATGACACTTTCGGTACATTTTCACTTTTATAGTGGCGCAATTTTGAACCAGACATCTGGCAGCACTGGTCTGGCAGCAAGGAAGGGCGCACAAGAATAGTAACAAACTAGCAAATACTGACAAGACCTGAGTTTTTAATTTTATGCTATTCTGTTGTACTGTTTGTGGTTCTATCGTAACGCTCGGTAAGTTTGCTTTGGAGACCAGGAGAAAGACCCTACTACTACCACTACTAACATCTTAGTGCAGCACCAAGCTTGCCAGAGTCCAACGCTGCTCTGCACGCTCCAGTTTATTCGAAACTTCGTTTTCTACCCCCCTCGCTCTCATGAAGTTCTAATTCCTTTAAAATCCTTCTTTGGGATATATCTACCAGTTTTGCCGCCGTCACAGGTTTTCTGTTTAAATTTGCAATTTTTTTGTATGGTCACAGGTTAACAGGTTTTTGCCGCGAAAAGGTAACAAGTCACACTTGAGTTGTTTTAATTTCAGACAATACTATTTTACTCTTTGTGATGCTATCGGTGTGTTCTGTAAATTTGCTGTGAAAAAAAAAGGAGAGAAAAACCTACTACTATCACTGCTAATATCTTAGGGCAACACCGAATTCGCCCGAGCTGGACAACACTGCTGGCCAAAGTCTTTATATTCTTCTTTAGGGTGTGCCCAACCGATGCGGGACGACATGCTTTTTGTTTGGGCCCAGATGGGCCAAAATGTATGGGTCAAAAGGCATACTTTTTGCAATCTGTCATTCTCCATTCGTAAAACGTGGCCTATTCACCTTAACTTCCTTTCATTATAGACCTAAAAAGCGGAATTTAACTGTAATTTTCATTCAACCTTTGTTTGATATATGGTCAGTTAAAGAGGTTCCGAAAACTATCCTTAGACTAGACCCCGGCGCTGCGCCGATGAGGGAAGACCGGTAGCGGCGGGGCCATAAACAGCGCGCTCTGCCGCCGGTAAGATGTCGGCGCGATCAATGTTGACCGCAAACATTAATGTTTTCATCAGTCTTTCTCAAATCACAGGTTAAATTTACAACATATTCGAGCGTATTCATGAATTCTAAACTTCACATGTTGCTGGCTGTAAACTGTTCTTCTTTGTTATTCATCAAGAGAAGTAGAAATCTGGTAGAAACGAAATGGCTATGGCGTTTTAGAACCCTAGCATAATAGTTGAAGTATCTATTAGCTATGTATTTTTATCATCGAAATAGCCAAAATTGGTAGTTGTTTTCATCGAGCGATGCCGCACGCAAAATACCAAATACCTTTCCACAAAACCTTCTAGTTATTATGGTACATACTTTGAATATAAGTTTGAGCCTAGACGCATAAATTCTTCATAATATCATGTACCCATATTCGTTTTGTCACCTTTAAAAACGTTTACGATAGGTATCTTTGATATTGATCGTTTTTTTTTTCTCTTTAGATTCCTAAAAAGCCTTCCTTGTATTAAAAACGGCTTTTAATAACAATTAGAAAAAACATCAAGTATAACTCACGAAAATCTTGTTAATTTTTAAATTATCATAGGGGTTGGACAAAGACGTTGTACGGAGTATTTTTACTTGGCTTCTTCCCTCTTTAATTTACATGTGTTGATTCTTATTTCAGAACATTATCCAACTGTCGAAATATACCATACATAAAACATAAAACAATATTTACAATTCACAAAAGAACATACAATTGCAAGCAGAAATATATGTAAAACGCAAAAACACATCAACCTATCATACCAATTTTTTCCACAATCATTTTGAATAGGATAACTTAAAATTTCCCCTTAAAAAATAATCAAGCATCAGTTCCCAATGACGAAATGTAGATGACCCACCTCAGTACTGGAAGGAAAGTGGAAGTTAATTTCCAATCAATGTGCCAGTCTCAACCAATTAGCTTGGTCGAACTTAAATGAATTTATATAATGGACGATATCAGAAAATTGAAAAGCTTTTCGAAGAGCATGCATAGCAATTCAACGTAATCTTGTATGATTTGAATATGTTTCTCAATTATAATTAAACTAAAATGAAAACATTATGACGTTAGATACTTTTAACTAAGACAGTGAACATTTAGAAATTTTCTTTAGGGGTATTCTCATTGAATTTCCTTTCTTTTAAGATCGTGGCAACGCGTGACGGGTAAGCTGGTATGCTAATGAAAATCCAAATATTAGTATGTGTAAAAAAAAGGTATTTTTCAAAATAGTGTGGAGGGACAAAAAATCTAGGGGTCAATTGGTCGAAAAAATTCCTTCAGTCAAACCTGGAAGTGTAATCTAACTGCGGGATGTGGCTATATTTGTCATGAAGAAAAATCAGCTTATCCACTTTGTATGGACTGAGGCTGCTTTCAATAAGAAAATTCAAGATATTATTATTTGAACCTAATAATTCCCTACCCCCCCCCCCTCTGGACACCATCTTGATAGGATACCGTCTCTGCTTTAAATTAAAAAAAAACTAACTCTTTGGCATCCCTGCTTTCAATAAAAAAAAGTCAAAGTACTATCTCTTAAATATAATAATTCCCTATGCCCCCCACCTCTGGATACCGTCTTGATAGGATACCGTCTCTACTTTAAATTAAAAAATAGCTTTTTGGCATCCCTGCTTTCAATAAAAAAAAATCAAGCTACTATCACTTAAATATAATAACTCCCTATGCCCCCCCCCCTCTGGATACCATTTTGATAGGATATCGTCTCTGCTTTAAATTAAAAAAAATTAAATTTTTGGCATCCCTGCTTTCAATAAAAAATTCAAGATATTATCATTTAAATATAATACTTCCCTAACCCCTCCCCCCTTGAATACCATGCACCTTGATAGGGTACCTTCTCTGCTTTAAATTAAAAAAATAATTAACTTTTTGGCATCCCTGCTTTAAAAAGATAAATAAATTTAACATACTATCATTGAAATATAATATCTCCCTACCCCCCCCCTTCTGGATACCACCTTGGTAGAATACCGTCTCCACTTTAACTTAAAAAAATAACTATTTCTTTTCCTGCAGGAAGCAGGGCATCCCTGCTTTCAATAAAAAAAATCAAGGTACTATCACTTAAATATAATAACTCCCTATGCCCCCCCCCCCCTCTGGATACCATCATCTTGATAGGATACCCTCCCTGCTTTAAATAAAAAAAAAATGATTAACTTATTGGCATCCTTGCTTTGAATAAAAAAAATTCGAGACATTATGATTTAAATGTAATACCTCCCCCCCCCTCTGGATACCACCTTGCTAGGATACCGTCTCAGATTTACATTAAAAAAATTATTTATTTAATAATTAACTAGTCAATATATGGTTCAAACAAACACGCGAAATAACGTTAAATAGCTTAGAGTTCCTTGAAAAAAAATTGAGGGTATGAGTAAAGGGGTACGAAGAAAACAACAAAAAGGCGAAATTATTCAGATATACCTCAAACTATTGGAAAACTGAGTCATAGATTCGCCGTGGCATTCACTAAGATCTAAAGAATCTAATTAAAAGGGAGCACACACAAAAGCCAAATTAGGCCAGTAGCCTATGAGAAATCGCAAAATACCCAAGACAATGAACAAGTCCCAAAGGGGGGTCCTGGGTCTATCAAAATATTTCAATGGTTTCCCAGGGAATTTGATAGTATTTTCTTCCATCTCCGCTTTAAATAAAAAAAATAAATATCTTTTTGGCATCCCTGCTTTTAGTATAAAAAATGAGGTATTATCATCTCCGCTTTAAATGAAAAAAATAAATATCTTTTTGGAATCCCTGCTTTCAGTATAAAAAATGAGGTATTATCATTTAAAACTGATAGCCCCCTATCTCCCCCCCCCCTATAGACAATAATTTGCAATTTTTTTATGAATTATATTTTTGGGGTAACTTCCGTTTCAATCTTTAATTCCCCAACCTTGTACATAGCTTAGTCTATAGCTACAATTTTGTCTCAATAGAAGGCTGTTTATTTTTTTTTTGGGGGGGGGGGCTGGTAAAATATTTTCAGACGGAAGATTGTATTTTCTTTAATCAATCAAGAATTAAAAAATGTAGCATCAAAAATTAAAAAAATATTATCTAAAAACAGCAAAAGAAAAAAAAATTCTGCAAACTTACAATTCAGCTGTAGAAACGATCTTTCTGCTATCAATTTCAAAATCAAACTCTAATGAATGTTGCGTTCTATAATTCTATTCAACTTGAAAATAAAATTCTTGACTATGAATGATGTAAGCAATTGCAAGTGGGAAACTGGATTCGAAATGATTTAAACTCATTTCATAAAGACGATACTTTTTGTTTCAACATATGAAGAACTGTGTATATTGCAATATTTGCAATGCAATTGTATATTGCATCTGTCTGGTTTTTATGCAAAGTAACAAGAGACGAAAATTAACGAACCAGAGAGTAGTGAAGAATAATGGTATGCAAAGTAATATTTGGTAGGAAAAGTCACTGGTAATAAATCGCTAGGGGTGGCACCGTGATTGCGTGATTTTCGGGGATTCGGGGAAATATTCGAAAATTCGGGGATATTGCAAGCCCTGCCTGATTTCTAACCAGGAAAATCGAAATACTAAACCACACGAGAAGGAAAAGCTCCAACTTTGCGGTTGACGCAATAAAGAATTGCCGCAAAATTAATCTAAAGTCGACCAAACGCCGCCGCCTTTGCCGGCGGCGTTGCGACACTTCGGCGGCGTTCGACCATGCCTCTCGTCGGCGACGTTCGGTCGATCCGCCGACGCGGTGCCGGGTTCTACCTTAGACAATTCCTTTGGGGAAAAAATAACAAATCTTTCTTATCCTTTGTAAGCGCACACGTTCATGAACCATACTTGACCGCTATCGCTAGTGTGGTTTCCCATACTATTATTTTAGTTCACGGCCTTATCTTCCTATTCTTCCAAACTTTTTTCTACTCTGAAAAAAAAAAATTCCATGCCTTGGCTATTCCACTCTTTACATCCTTGCTATAACCACCATGTTTACTAATAACACTGTCAAGGCACTTGAAGCTACCCACTGGATCGATTTTCTCTTTGCTTAATATTTCCTCGTTACGCTCATTTGTTTCTGGTCTAAATAACTTAGTCTTCTTAACATTAATTTTCATACACATTCTCGCACCTTGAATCTTGAAAACCTTCACAGATTCATTCGTTTCATTAACATATTTTATCCAGGACACTCAAATTATTGCGCATAAACCAAGTTTAGGAAAGTTTTACTTTCCAATGCGATTTCATTCTCGGCGATAGTCGTTTTCGTGTTACTTATAACATCGATATGATACATATAAACGGGGATAGAACGCAACCCTTCTTAACTTCTAATTTAAAACGAACCGAGCTGCTAACTTAATTTCCTACCTTAACCACAGCAATGTTAATCTCATATATAGTACTAATCACTTTAAAATATTTATCTGGTATATCATACAAGGATAGGACCTTCGCTAAAGCTCTTATATCAGCTGAATCAAACGCTTGCTCATAATCTATAAAATTGAGGGCTAAATGGTAATGACTCGGGCAACTATTAATGTAAGTTGACGCCCCGAAACTTCCACAATCATTAATTTTACTAGCATTTTCATCTAGGACGCTCATCATCTGCATAATCTTAGTCTAGGAGAGTTTTACCTTCTATTTGATACTAAGTTCTCCCATACCCTTGCCGAATTCAATAGAGCAAAGTCTATTAAAATAATTCATTTAGAAGGTTAAAGGACACAACCTTGCTTAACTCCTGATTTCTCGCCGAACCAAATGCTAGCCTCACTACCTACCTTAAGCGCGGTAAAATTGTTATTGTACATAACACTGATCACTGTCGTGTACTTATCTGGTATACCATACAAAGCTAGGACGTTTACTAGAGCTTTTTGTCAGCAGAACAAAATGCCTGTTCATAATTTATAAAAGTGAGGAATAAGGGGTTCTGATGATTCAAACAGATCTCAATTATTAATCTAAGAGTGAAAATTTGGACGACGGTCCCTGTCACCTTCATAAAACGCACTGTTCTTCTCTTAAAGTATATCTACATAGGATTAAGGGGGCCTGGTGATCCAAACGCTTCTCAATTATTAATCTAAGAGTAAAAATTTGGACGTCACGTCCTGTCACCTTCATAAAAGGCACTGTTCTTCTCTTAAAATATATCTACAACATCTTTTAGTCTCATAAGTATGATCATGCTAAATAATTTGCTTTCTGTACACATACAGAAATCTGTAGATGCAGATGTACATCTACAGTATATCCGTAGATGTAAGTCAATGCCTCTGCAATCACCACAGTCATTCTTATCACCTAAGATATGACAAAACAGAATTTTGAAATTCGCTTTTTTTGGGGGGGGGGGTGTTCATTCATCAAACTCAGTAACGGTATTCTTTCAGAAGATTGGAAGATCTTTCATTCATTAAACTCGGTGACGGTATTCTGTCCTGGGTACTAGTAGTTTGTAATTCCTATTAAACCTGTTATAAAGTGGCAAAGGTTGAATTCCTTGCAGCTTCCTATGATTTTTGGATCGGTGATTTGACGAGAATCTTGCTAATTCCACAGAATATGGAGAACTGATAAGTATTCTTTGGCACCCTTACATGGGTTTAGTTGTAATTTATAACTACTAGCGCCACTCACAGTGCAGTTCCAGCAGAGCTAGAGAATTCAATAAAAAGCTTAATTTATTCAAATCTGGATTTAATGAAAGGTCTAAGTTTGTTTGGATCCAAGCTGAACTTTCCCTAAAAAGACAGACACTTTTGTTTCAAAACTCTTTTTGGTATTATCAAATAGTTAACACTACGTTTCTCTGCAAACACAAGTTGGATAAAACAATTATTTACAAGTATATTTACGTTTCCCTTTTGGCAAAAATGGTTCGTTTATTTTCAGGTTAGTATTAAGCAAAAGAAAAAAAATTAGATTGCTGGTATTTTTGTATTTAGTTTTTTTTTGTAACATTTAGTTTTTTGTAACTCATTTTTGTTTGAATAGATAGCTTTTACACTAGATGGCGTTGATTGTTTTTTTTTTCTGAGATATGAGCTTTAGTCTCCTTTCTTGTCAGTTTTCAATACTCGCGGTAGCCAAAATAACGCGTAATCAAATTTTAATCAAGCATGTATCTTTAAAATTAAAATTAGCCATGATTCAGATACCCTTACGTAAATTGGTGAGCTGGTTCAGTTTTGAAACGTAATTTTTATGGTTCACCAATCGGGGCAAAGATTTAAGGCAGGATTTTTCGAAATTGAGGAGATGGAAGCTTGGAAAAATGGTTTTCCTTTCTAAATGATGAATCTGGCAAAAACAGATCATAGTATAGCAGACAGCGCGTCTGGACGGATTAGTATTAATTTAGACTTCAAGCAAATTTCCTTCCTTATCAACTATCCACTTCTGTACTACACATATGACCAGGGTTGCCACCCGGTGATTTGTTATTAGTAGTAGCAGTTGCCACCGGGTGAAAAAAATCATTTGATTTATGGATTTTTGGTTGATTTAGGGATTTTCTTCAATAATGTAGCGGTTTATGTGCCGATTTAGTGATTTTCTTAGGCAATATAAATGATCACTAGAAGTAGTGATAAATAACTAGGGGTGGCAACCCTGAATGCGACGTTAAGATCATGAAAAACACATATCATGCATAAATCCTGGCCTTTTCATTCAACAGGTGGGACTACTGTGTGTCTATGGCATAAGTTCACAAATTTTTCCTTCATTTTTCAGTTCTAATGACATGGGACCTTTTAGAAATATATGAAGACTACGAAGTCGTTGCTTCTAATTTAACTTTGTTCCCTTGTTTTCCTTTTATTCCACTGAAATTCCCAGGGAAATCGTTTGACGTGTATTTTTGCTCGAAAAGAACCTTTTCTTAAGTGGGGAGTGTACCAGATGTCCTAGCTATATAGCTTGAAGCAATAGTGTTGCGCTTAGAAAATTGAAAAGTTCCCCTCTCTTTTTCTCGCTTTCTATCATCTGTTGCACTCAATGGATCAAAGATTCCCTTGCTTTCGATTACATTCCCCTCCAGCTACAGAAAAATATATATATCCTGACCTGATAGCAGTTCAAAGCATACTGGTAGTTGTTGGATTTTGTCGTTTTCTTGGTTGGATGAACTTGAAAGTCAAAGTAATTCATGTACAAAGTTTTTATTAACTATTTTTTGAGAAAAATGTAATTTTAGGAATGCAAAGTTTCCATAGACTAGTCTGAAAATTTTATATATTTCTGACAATATAAGCGCTTTGATAGCTAAAGGCCAAGGGCCGTAAAAAACAATAAGAAAGGAAAATCAAGTTTCCTTTTTCGGCTATATTTTGAGGCAACTCTCTTTCTTATATTCTATTTTATCGTTGATGTAAAATATTGATGATTTAATTTGACCAGAACATCTTTAAAAGCAAAATATCATTCATAGAAAGAAAATCGTTTTGAGTGGTTTAATGTAAAAAAGATTTTTTTTTTTTTTTTGGTAGTTTTGTAAAACAAAAGAAACGGCATTGCTACCTGTAGAGGATGATTATTGCGAATAGAAAAAATATGACAGATGTAGGATTTTATTAGGCTATGTTAGATGGTGGTGATTTTTTCTTTTCTCTAAGGCCAACTTAAGACTCCACGCATGCATGGGCGTAGGCAGCATATTGTCTAGAGGGGGGCAGTCGACAGTGTGATGGAGGGCCTTTTATTAACTGCTTTTCCAACCATCTGCTTTTTCAGCCATATCTAATGTTAATTTGAAGGTCTTGGGGGGGCAGCTGCCCCCCCCCCCCTGCCCCGCTTCCTACGCCCATGCACTCATGCGTTTCCTAGGCTCACAGATAATCGAATCCGATAAGTCTCCATCAATGAAAAATTCATATCTAGCAATTAACTAGCTCTAGTGTTTGCGTCCATAATTGTCATATCAGTTCGGGCAAATATGATCAATAAATTTACTATTGAAAGCATCTTAAATGAGTGTAAAAGAATAAGTTTTTTCCCGAGGTCACAATGACAGGGTAAAATAGGACTAATTATTAATTAGGGTCTTCGCCTTGATAGAAACTTGCCGAATTCGGTAATCTTCTCACCCGGAGAAATTGAGCCGAATCTTGAAACTGAGGAGCGGAATCTAGACGATAGTCGAAGATCGAATTATTTTGAAAAACTGGTGCTAAGTAAGGTGTCAAAAATAATCAGTATGATACTCAACTAACGAAAATTCAAGATTTTTAATTAATACTGAGACTGTCACCGATTTAAATCTGAGACAGAAAATTTATATAACTCCATGTTTGGCCATTTTTCTCCTAATCTAAACTAAGAACTTCCTTGTTATTCAATACGATAGAGTTGCATTTAATGCGATATATTTGCAAAAGAACTTTGACAGTATATATTTTTAAACCTGAGTTTTATTTATTTTTATCGATACTATATATTTTTATCGATTGGTCTGTTTGCATCAAATTTCTTATGTATATTTTTTTTTTTTGTAAGACCAAAAAAAATCAAGTCGTTTTAAAAACCTTCAAAAGTAACTTTGTTTCCGTCAATTGTATGCCATTGTTTTCACGGCCCGGAATAGCAATATCATGTTTCTTATTCAAGAGTTGCTCTCTGAAAATACAAAGGCAATAAAATCTTCAAAACTATGCTCTTCTGGAAGTTATATGACACGGCTGTCTTGGTCCGAAGTATCTCGAACATCTTTCTTCTGTGTAATTCTTTTTTGTTGCTTGGAGCTCTAATTTTCCACTTTTTGCTTTTTATCTTCGCCAGAACAAGCATCCTGTTGATAAAGAAGAATCTAGATCCTTTTGCAGTGTGGGTTTTATGTAGCCAAATTCTTGATAGATATCCCAGAAGGAGAAATGCTGGGGGAGAGGATCTTAATGTGGGGTGTTTTTCTGTAGTCTCCGTTTAGAGACATTTAAGGTAGATTCTGATCGGAGTGAAACTTCGATTTTATAGTTTCTAATTAAAGGAATTTTTTAAGGTATGGTTAGAAAATTTTCTGATGAATATCACAGTAGAAGAAATGCTGCCTTAGGATCTTATTGGGGGTGTTTTTCTGTAATCTCCGTTTAGAGACATTTAAGGTAGATTCTGATCGGAGTGAAACTTCGCTTTTATAGTTTCTAATTAAAGGAATTTTACAAGGTATGGTTAGAAAATTTTCTGATTAATATCACAGTAGAAGAAATGCTGCCATAGGATCTTATTGTGGGGTGTTTTTCTGTAACCTCCATTTAGAGACATTTAAGGTAGATTCTGATCGGAGTGAAACTTCGCTTTTATAGTTTCTAATTAAAGGAATTTTACAAGGTATGGTTAGAAAATTTTCTGATGAATATCACAGTAGAAGAAATGCTGCCATAGGATCTTATTGTGGGGTGTTTTTCTGTAATCTTCGTTTAGAGACATTTAAGGTAGATTCTGATCGGAGTGAAACTTCGCTTTTATAGTTTCGAATTAAAGGAATTTTACAAGGTATGGTTAGAAAATTTTCTGATGAATATTACAGTAGAAGAAATGCTGCCATAGGATCTTATTGTGGGGTGTTTTTCTGTAATCTCCGTTTAGAGACATTTAAGGTAGATTCTGATCGAAGTGAAACTTAGCTTTTATAGTTTCTAATTAAAGGAATTTTACAAGGTAGGGTTAGAAAATTTTCTGATGAATATGACAGTAGAAGAAATGCTGCCATAGGATCTTATTGTGGGGTGTTTTTCTGTAATCTCCGTTTAGAGACATTTAAGGTAGATTCTGATCGGAGTGAAACTTCGCTTTTATAGTTTCTAATTAAAGGAATTTTACAAGGTAGGGTTAGAAAATTTTCTGATGAATATCACAGTAGAAGAAATGCTGCCATAGGATCTTATTGTGGGGTGTTTTTCTGTAATCTCCGTTTAGAGACATTTAAGGTAGATTCTGATCGAAGTGAAACTTCGCTTTTATAGTTTCTAATTAAAGGAATTTTACAAGGCATGGTTAGAAAATTTTCTGATGAATATCACAGTAGAAGAAATGCTGCCATAGGATCTTATTGTGGGGTGTTTTTCTGTAATCTTCGTTTAGAGACATTTAAGGTAGATTCTGATCGAAGTGAAACTTCGCTTTTATAGTTTCTAATTAAAGGAATTTTACAAGGTATGGTTAGAAAATTTTCTGATGAATATCACAGTAGAAGAAATGCTGCCATAGGATCTTATTGGGGGGTGTTTTTCTGTAATCTCCGTTTAGAGACATTTAAGGTAGATTCTGATCGGAGTGAAACTTTGCTTTTATAGTTTCTAATTAAAGGAATTTTACAAGGTATGGTTAGAAAATTTTCTGATGAATATCACAGTAGAAGAAATGCTGCCATAGGATCTTATTGTGGGGTGTTTTTCTGTAATCTTCGTTTAGAGACATTTAAGGTAGATTCTGATCGGAGTGAAACTTCGCTTTTATAGTTTCGAATTAAAGGAATTTTACAAGGTATGGTTAGAAAATTTTCTGATGAATATTACAGTAGAAGAAATGCTGCCATAGGATCTTATTGTGGGGTGTTTTTCTGTAATCTCCGTTTAGAGACATTTAAGGTAGATTCTGATCGGAGTCAAACTTCGCTTTTATAGCGTCGAACTAAGCGATTTTACAATGTTTGGTGATAAAACCAGTCCTAGTTGGCGAATATTTGTTTTGCTTCTGTTTTGAATCAGAGTTGAACACTTCCTTTCTTGGGCGGGCAAGTTGTGTTTCAAACAGATAAAATATATTTATAAAATAAAGTATATAAAATAAATAAAACAAAATCCTGTTTAGAAACTAATATAAGTGTACTCTTGTTGCCCGTTTTTAGATAGGCTGGGTTTAGATGTCTCTAAAGAAGAAAAGATCAACGCCCTCTACCGTTATGTTGGTGATGCGTTTCTGAAAATATATTGTCAAAATTCTTTTGTAAATGTATCATTTTAGACCTTATTCTATCGTATCGACTAACAAGGAAACTCTTACTTGGATATTGAAGATGCTTTCAATTGTATGATTCTCAAACTAAAATGACAATTATGGTCATGAACACTAGATTATTAAGGCTTTAAAATAAAATTTCAACTTTACTTTAGAGTTTTAAAGTAATTAAATTTAAAAATTTACTAATTAAATAAAATTAAGCTAATTAAATAAAATTAAATAAAGTAAGTTTTAAACTTAAAATTTTTAACTACTCAATGAAATTTTTTCCTTGATTGAAATTTACTGGATTTAGTCATCATGATAGCCTCGGAAACTGATGAGTGAAATCTCAAGTTGGTCTCAGATATATATATATATATATATATATATATATATATATATATATATATATATATATATATATATATATATATATATATATATATATATATATATATATATATATATATATATATATAAAAGTATATATCGCCATCTAATATTACCTAATAAAATACAATAGCTGTCGAAGTATGTTTCTTCTAGTTATTATCCACTTTTACTCTGCTATTGTCCGTTGTTGGGGTGGGAGGATGTTGTAAAAAAGATTTAAGGAAAATGTGAACTTCCTGGGAGGGTGTAAAGAGGTAGGCTTGGAATAGATTAGGCTGGACGAGGAGGTGTGCGTAGCTGTGGTGGCCTCAGGCAGCTCGGTGCTGCGGTGAGTTGTTAGTAGTACTAGTAGTACTATGCTATCTCCTATTATTCTACAGCTTGACTGTGCAATAGAATATAACATCAAAGACGCTGTTTTTCCATTCCGCTGGGCAATTCCGTACTATCTTTGAAGCTAGCAGCTTGTAATTGCTATTCTGTTCAGGTTTAAGCTTCGAACATTCGCTTGTATTCAGTTTTTTTCTGGTGCACAGAAAACTGTACCATATCTCCATAAATTGTGTTTTGATGTTTTATGATATTTCTACCCATTTTGGTTTTATGCCCCCAACCTTTACAACAAAACACAATAATGGCTTGAAACACAAGTCCAAGCCCTGGAACCCATTCCATAAAAGCTAATCACAGGCTGAATTAGTTAACTGTACTTTTCATTTTGCTTTATCAACTTATTACTTGATTGCTTCTAAGTTTTTTATATATTTGCGGCGTGCTTCGCTAAGAGTGTATTTCACAACGTTACTCGAATGATAATTGTCGAACAGAAAACTTGGTACGTTTTCCGAAAGAGGATACTATTGGGCAAGGCCCTATTCAATAGAGGGGTTAGAGGGTTTGAACACCCCCCTACCCGAAATGTTTATCCAACACGTAGAAACGTAATAAAAATTCAGAAAAACACATTTTTGATGCATTTTTTAAGTTTTTTTATGCACCCCCCTTCCTTCCGAAAAATATCCCCCCCGTACCCCAGCTTTGGATTTTCTCTTTTTTGGAAGTTATATACGAGTTCATTGTGTTATAAAACTCTAATTTATTTGGTCTAAAGTTAGCAAATGCATCACCCAATGCGCAAATTACCTCCTAATGCCTAAAGGGCGTAGCTGATTTCGGGACCCGATTTCAGCATCAGTGGCCAAACGATAGCGGTAAGAAGAATTTGTTGAAAGATAAATTCATTGCGCAAAATTTTCAAAACAAAAAATTATGGACACAAATAGTCAACTGGAGTTTATTAATAGTTGCATGATTGATCTCAGCTTAGTTCTCAGTTTAGTTCTCAGCTCAGTAGTGGGGTCTTTCACCACAGATACCTCTGGCAGTCTGGCTGACTGTTTATTTGTATCCCTATTTTTTTTATGATGATCATGATGAAAATCAGCCCTGATTTTGTAAATCGGCACCGAAAACTAGAAAATTTTTCAAGCTCAAATCGACGCCGATTTCTTTTAAAATTGGCGCTGATTTGGAAATCAGTACCCGAAACCAGCTGCGTGTGTCCAACCCTTAAGTCTTGATTCAAGATTTCGCAATTGCTTTCTTTGGGCGTAAATAGCGTCTTTCTCTCGCTATGTGCCTGTTGTGTAGTACCATTTTGGGGAACTAAAACGGCGTTATCGTCAGTTGTTGTCGTTTTTGGACGTCCTGAACGTTCATTTTCTAGGAAGCTGGTATGGCTGCGTTTGAATTCAGCTGGACAAAATTTGGCGGTGATGAAATAGGTTGCAAATTCCCCGAACACAGTATTCAACTCGTCGTTGATTTGCTTCAGCGTATTACCTTTCAAAGACAAATATTTATTGACAACCCAATATTTGATAGTATTGATTTTCGTAAAGCTCTCTTAGACTTATTTACACGATTGTCAAGCAACACTTGGGCTTCCAATGTCGCTGAAAACTTTGTTGAGTACCTTGGGTACAAAGGTTTTGCAACCGCTTTGCCAAAAATTGTTGACAAGCCATATATTTCCGGCGGATTAACGTTTTTTTTTTCTTTTATGCTACAACTACTAAGGCTTATTGGCTCTGCAGTGTTGCCTAGCAGTATGGAAAATAAAAGTTTAAAACAAGGTTCATTATTATTTAGTACAGTTCAGTTAAACGTAAAAATTTATTTGGCTCCAACGTAAAATTTTCTGAAAATTGGCATTTTTTTAAAACAATTTTTCTTTATTGTAAATTCGTTAGAATTAGGTGAATAACCAAAACACAGGCTAGTAATGAAAGTGAACACAAATATACCTAATTCAGTTTACCCTTTTCGTAAAAGTGGCTCTTCTGTAGTCATAAAGAAAAAGTGTAAGGAAGAGATTGGAATCATAACATTATAATATTTAATTTGACATTTTTATGATTATGCTGGACACTCATAGATGGTGTTAGTTGTCTTTATTTATTCTTAGAAACGAACTTTATTTTATTTTCTTGTCGGTTGTCCTCGTCATATTGAGTTCACCCCAATTCTAGCATATTAAAATTAAAAACTGAAGGATCCTATAGGACCCTCCCAAGAAGTGTTCTTGCCCTGTTGGCAAAAAAGTTTTTTTTATTTTCGACTCCCCTTCGACCTCGGAAAAAGCACAAGAAAAAATTAAAAGTAATCTTCTGTCAAAACTTAGCTAAAATGGGGATTGTATCATATCACAGTAACACTTTTGACTTTGGTTTTCCTGACAGTAGTTGGAGTTGTTTGTTAACATTACAATAATAAGGAAATGTCAAACTTGGAATAAATTAGTCTATTTCTTGAATAATGATTCTGATGCAAAAGTTTATTCCCTTCTACCTCAAATGAAAGCGCTTGACTTAGTGAAATAAGATTTTATTTGTGATAATAGTTTTGTTATAATGAAATGTAAAAGAATTAAGTTGGGATAAAAGTTTATAATGAAAAGGAAAAGAGAGAAAAAAAGTAGTATTTAGTGATATTTATAGATAGAATTAGTTTAGTATTTAGCTACCTCTTGATTATTTTCTCCCAGACGTTTTCTGTAATTTTCTTAACTCAATATTTCCATTTAACAATGCTAGACTCTCGCCCCACTAATTTTATGAACGTGCCTGAGAATATTTAAAATATAATGTATTTCACTCTAATAAGCGAAAATGTTCTACTTGTTAAGTTGAAAATCGCGAGAAATGTCTGCTTTTTCTTTATTGCTTGTTATTCTTTGATTAGTCCATAGCCTGATTAATATATACTTTATATTAGTTTTCAATATAAGTAATAGCTTGTAAGCTTGTTTTCCTCTTTGTTTCCATCCTGGACTTCGTACTATATTCCAAAGTAGTCACCACTTTGTGCCGTTTTTAATTTTACAATTTTTGGAATATTAAAATAAAATAATAATAGTGGGCTAGTAATGAAATAATATAATATGATTAAAATAAATTAATTCTCCTTTTCTCTCCACGAAGGTTTTCAATAGGTAAGGAACCCCCAAAAATTCAACTAGACCTCTACTTTTACTTTTTACCATGTTTGGATGAGATTTGAAAACCACTTGTTCTAGGTGTCTTGATGACACGAATTTAGGCGAACTCCCCTATTTCCACTGGTTAAAGAGCCTGACCTGGATTTTGATATCCTAAAGGTATAGTTAGGACACTATCTTTTGGTAACTCTAGGTTTGGTCGCGATGCGATTATTCCTTTTGGTAGATGCCCTAAAGACGAATATTTAGGGGCCCCCCTTTCCCTGGTGAAGATGGACTGTGTATAGATATCCCAAAGGCCCAACTAGGATGCGAGGGTAACATTGGGACTTGTTTTGGTCCATTTCTGTGACCCAGCTTTGTATGCTTATAGAATCTCTGAAATCTGAATCAGAATCAAAGTTCCATATGATGCATAATATTGATAGATGGTAATAAGGTTACCTAAGCTATGGATGTCAGGTCTTGTTAAACAATAATTTGTGGCAAGAGATTTGAATTTGAACCTGATGATGACTGGCATAGGTCCTGTCGAAATTATCGTTTAACAAAATCAAGAACTGGCATCCATAGCTTAGGTAAGCTTATTACCATCTACCATTATTATGTATAAGAGTCAGGTTTGCCTCAGAGAACATATTTCATATGATAGCAACGAATTCAGCATTTGGAGTTTTTCGTATTGAAATTTCCATAAATATTTTCTAAAAACCCAGAAGAGATACAATTTTCTTTTTATCACGAACTTGGCATCTCATATCCCTATGAATTTTTATTTTTGGAGCTGATGAAGTTGCCTTTTGGTTCTTGTTTACGCTATATTGCAGAAAATGGAAAAAATTGATTTATATTTTTCCTGGAAAATTGCGCAAAATTTTGCAAACCTTAGTGAAGCTTTCATTCTCCAGCTGATGATATTCTATTGGAAAACAGTTTTGAATTTCGTTCTCTTTCCATTACCGAGTTAAAAACTGCTGGTCGCAATCAAAAATAAAACACAGAGAAAAAATTGCGAAAGTAGTTGTGTTGGTCCTCAGTAGCATGAATAAAAAGGCCATAATACTCATATCATTGTCCTTCCCTAATTAATCAAGCCTTTTCTTCTTCTTTTCTTACGACCAAAAAATACTAGTTAATTAATATTCCGTCTTTTTCATCAACCGATATTATAAAACTGATATTTCTAAAAAGCTGTTCAGAGGTTGCTCTAAACTACAACAGTTCTAAACCTTGTTTCTTCTTAAAATTTGTAACTGTATAGTTAAACTCCATTAAATGTGGTATTTGAAGCTTTGTCTTCAGGTCAAAGCATCATTACTTATGTAAGTTTTTTTTATGATTTTTTTTTACTCGTAACATTCATTATAAAACTCTGTTACTATATTGTTGCGCAGAAGCTTTCTTGTCCAAAGATCTCTATGAACAACATCCCTTACCGCCCTCCTCCTCCCACCGACTTTTTTTCAGCAAGATTTAATGCCTGGTGGTTAAGTGCCATTCAACCAATGAAGCTACTACTGAAACTGAAGGAACTTTTATTCAAGCGCTACTTTGTGGGATTTTCATATTCTTAACATCCCTTATAGTAACATAGTATAGAACTGTTTATCCTACTAATCGTTCAACGACCAATTGTGAGATCCTTTAGTAGGAAGAGTAATATTAACTAATGTTCCTCACGAGTCTCACTCTCGTTACGACTTCTATTCCAACACAGATGTAAAACTTGACTGGTGAGTGCCATGCAATCGAACACACCGTTACTGAAGGGAGAAACAACCAGGGCTGTGGAATCGGACTGGCAGAGTCGGAGTTTTAGTTCATTTTTGATGAATGGAGTCGGATTTGGAGCTGGAGTCGGTATATTCAAAATGTCTGGAGTAGGAGTCGGTACATTGAAAATGTCTGGAGTTGGAGTCGGTATATTGAAAATGTCTGGAGTTGGAGTCGGAACATTGAAAATGTCTGGAGTTGGAGTCGGTATATTGAAAATATCTGGTGTTGGAGTCGGTTATAAATTATAACCGACACTACAGCCCTTAAAACAAGACTGTAATTTCTATTTTTTACATCTTTCATATTCATAACTCCCTTTATGATAACTCCCCTTATTGGACTGTAAATATTATTAATCCCTCATCACCCAGTAATAACAGGAAGATCCTTTAGCAGGGATTAGTTCTAGTCCCTCATCACCTTCATTCTAGTTATGAATTCCATTCCAAATGGGATTCACCATTTGATTGTTCAATGGAACACAATCAAACACACCAATACTGAAAGTGAAGCAACTAGTGTTTTTTTTTTTTTTTTTTTGATCTTCATATTTGTAGAATTTATTATTATAAACCAATGTTGGCCTGTACACCCTACTAATCCTTCATCTGCCAATTATAAGTATAAGGTTCTTTAGTGGGGATTAGTAATCTTAAACAGTATCCCTCATCACCCTCACCCTTGTTATGAATTCCATTCCAAGTGAGATTCAACACTTGACTGTTGAGTGGCTTAAAATCGTCAAAAGCGAGAGAGATTCTCCTCTCTAAGGATTGTCTATAACAGGCTCAATCCCTGTCTAGAGTCAATGGAAATCCTCTTGGGACTATTAGACTTAATCTAACTTAATGCTGACGATGCAGTCTTGATGAGAGCTTACTCCTCCGTGATTTGGAACTTAATTTTCTGCTGTTGAAAATTTTGAGGGAAAAGTCAGGAATTTTCTCTAGGTTTGTGTATTCGTTGTAACTAGCATCAGCAAATAGTATATCATAGATATTAAAGCTTGACATGTTATCTTATCTAATTGCAAAATCTTCGGCGTAGAGCGCTATTTACCTAGTCTTTTGCTAAACTGAGGCTGTAACACTACTATTTTCAATGGTAAGTCTAAAATCAAAAAACAGCTGTCAAAAATCAAAAGACTCTTATTTAAAACTTTATCGTGTAAATTTACATGTTGATATATTATTCTGCTAGAAGCCAGAATCAGAAAGTGATTTTGAAATTTAATCTATTAATTCCAAATTGTATTCTAATTTTTCAGACGTCCTTCGAATGGGATTTTTTCTTACTGAGACGGGTACAGGAGGGTGCACGAATCAGTAAACTTTAGCTAAAGAAATCTACGTAAAGAAATCTGTTTTTTTTTTCAATATAAATTGAAAAAAAAACATAGCCTATGCTCTTTGGTAAGGATCAGAAAAAAACTCATTATGTAAGAAAAAAAGACTGTTCATTAATTTATATTTGATTAGGGAAATAATTTATATTTTCCCTGTGAATCAAAGTTTTTATAACTATCTTGTCGTTGTAAGATGACGTGAAATAGTTTTCAAGGTCTTTTTCTTAAAAAAGAATGCAACTGGGTTTCTGCTTTAACCTTTATTCTTTATCCACAATATCTGTCATAACTACAGTTATAACTACACTACAGAACAAAACAAGGTAGCGGAGCAAATAATCAACAACAACAAAAAGAGAACACTTGACACAACTACATTACACACACAAAATTTAAGCAAAATCACACATAAGCCGTGTTAGCGGAGAAAAATACAGGTGCGTCAGGATTTTGGCACAAACACTGCTTTCAATTTCTTCGCATTTTGCGGTAGTACTAATAATTCTGAACCTTCGGCATAAGGAGGTATTGGACGTCCAGGGCGCGATTCCTAACAGATGTTTTGCAAAGTATTTAGTACGAAGTTGTCGTTTTTCGGACTGTGCAAGCAGATCAAATTAAATGGGAAATGTAAAGAAAATGTGATGTTACCATTGGGTTAAAAAGTCTCGCCAGAATCCTTTTACTCACAGTATTTTTCAGATCTACTGCTTTTGCGTACCCGGTGCGCATGCTTCGATATCCCGAGGACGAAACCAGGCCGCGCAGCACGCATTATTCTAATGTTAGATCCGTACTGAATTCCGAGATACTTAATTGTCTCTGATCGAGCGACAGCAGGGCTATCACAAACCGAAAGAAGAGTTCTCGCACTTTCTGTACGATTAAATACCACAAATTCTGCCTTATAACCATTAACATGGATTCCAATATCTTTGTAAAGCTTAACCAGCAGCTCAAGATTTTCTTTGAAAAAGCAACAGCGATGTACTGAACAAACGGAGATCATCTGCATACGAGATGAAACTCAAATCTACACCATCAAGAAAGTAGCTACCATGGATATGCTTAGTAGCGCTGTAAATTGCCGCAATAAATAAAACCGGGCTAATTGCTCATCCTTGCCTGACTCCTTTTTTTAGGTGTATTTCTTCTGTAAGAATAGGTACAGATCTTCCTTCACGTTCCATTATACCGGTACAAACACGTATAACACTGTTAATATACCAAAAATGTAGGACCTTAACTATGCTGGGATCAACCCTATTCTCTAGAATAGTCAGAAGAAACTGTGGGTGCAAAACTGAATCAAATGCTGCAGCTTTATCAACGCTGCACATGTAGAGAGTTGTCTTTGACTCGGCTACTCGCCTGAAAATCTTTTTCATTAATCTATGTGTCGTTGCACAATCATGACGAGCCTTAAAACCAAACTGCTTATAATCCCTAACACAAGACCGGACTAGGTGCGGCAGCAGAATTCTTTCGAAAACCTTACCAAGAACCGAAGAAACTGTTATGGGGTGAAACGAGGAATATGTACTTTTGTCACACCCTTTTTTCTGTGTATTAGTTGTTTTTCCACAATAAAAATTCTGCGGGGTCATACCAGTGTTAAGACACATCAAAAGAAGCAATGCAATCAACTCAAAAAAAAGCTTCGAACCTAACTTAAGGTGCTCACTTTTAATTTTATCAAGTCTCATTGCTTTCCCTTTTTTCAATATCATAACAACAGCTATAATTTGACCAGCGCTCACATTTATTAAGGTACGGTGATTAGGGAAAACCTGTAGTGAGTCTTGAAGTCTTTTTTCATATTCCGTATTCAAGGTTAGGTTCACGGATTCATACACACTCCGGTAGTGATTTTCCCATTCCTCACTGGATATTTTCACATCACCATCAGTACTTCGTTTCTGTGACTTTAACAGTCGAAACAGCTTTTCGGGTGAATCTGAAAGAGTTTTGATAACATTTCCACATTTCGCACTTGCAGCTCGTTAACTATTTGACTATATTGCTTTTTAGACTCGCGAAATAGCCGGAGCAGCGTCCCGGATCTAGGTCGACCTTGCGAATTCCATTCCCGATAGCACTGTTTGGGACGATTTTTTGCTGCTTTTACTTGTTGGTTTGACCACCCCGGCTTTCGCGTGCCAACACGAACTCTCGAAACAGGTACAGCGTAATTCTGTGCTACTTTTATACTATGAATTAATGGCTAGTTGGGTGCGAGCCATCCTGTGCTTTCACACACCGCCCCTCTTTACCTTCCACAGATTTGCCCAGGTACCTGCTTAGAGCTAGTTCGACTCTGACTGAGCTTACAGGGTCGTGCCGCTGACCCGCGTTCCAAACTAAATAACCGGTGACACCGGGACTCGAACCCCTGTCCTCAGGGACATAGGATTTCATGTCTAGTGTGCTAATCACTCAGCTAGCATGGTTTTACCGTAATAGCACTTAAAAGTTTTTGCTCAGTTTCTTTTTATTTTCATTGTTTGCTGAAAGCTGGAACTGACCTCTTTATTTCTGTAATTTAGTTAAGTCTTTTTAAGCTCTTCCGTATTAAAAGTTCCAAAATTGAAAAATGCAAATTAGTTTGAATATCCCCCAACAGGTGTTGTTCATTCCTAAGAAGTTGAGTAATCAAAGAATTCCCAAAGGTTGAAACGAAAGAAAAGATATAATACTAAATTGAAAGCAAGTCAAATAACTTTTCTATTCTAGTATATTCCCTCTCTTTCTCTTCAATTTATCGAATTTTCTAGTCAGCTCAAAAGGCCAAAATTCATAATGAGTTCTTTTTGAAGTTTGACGAATAATCTAGGAAAATTTGAAGAGTTTAGGTAACACAAAGATCCAACAGGTTTTGTTTTCCTTCATTTTTGGAATTAATAAAATTAGGAAGCCAAGCGTAAATATCCCCTTTTTCTTGCCTCTTTCATAAAACTTTGTCCTTTAAAGAGCAAGAGAAAAAAAATATTAAACCAATGGGTGTGTCTCTTTTAAAGATGGGACTTTACGGTGTTATTTGTTGGGTTGCTGAGTTCTTGTTTTAATGAAATGAATGGTTGTCGTCCTTGGACTTTGGAATTCGTAGTTCAAATATTTAAAACGGTCAAAATTTCAAATTTAGAAATTTAAAGTTAATTTTTTTTTTTTGAAGTATTTGCTATTGTGAAATTGAAATCCCTTTTGATTTATATACATGAAATATATTGGACGTTGGGGTGCTATTTGTCAGGTTTTATAAGTCTTGTTCTAATATCATAAATAGTTATCATCCCTGGAATTCGGATTTGTAGGGACTGAGTCCAGAAGCTAAAACCTTAAAAATTCCAAATGTTGAAATTTAAAATCCAATGTTTCTTAAGAAGTATCAGGTATAAGGAAATTGAAATTCCTAAAATATTATTTAAATATATAAAACACATGGGACATAGTGCTGTTATTTTCTGGGCTGTTTACATCTTGCTTTAATGCTGTGAAGAGCTGTCGTTCATGGGCTTTTGAATTCTAGGAACAGATTCCAGGCTTTCGAAATTCTGAATGTTGGAACTTGGAGTCCAAATATTATTTAAGAAATCAGCTATGGTGAAATTGATATTTCTTAAACGTGATTTATATACATGAAAATTTTAATTCTTTTTTTTATGTTATGAATAGTTGTCGTCCTTGGACTTTCAGATTCCAGGGCAGAGGCGGAGTGTCAAAAATATTTTCAAAATTCTGAATATTGGATTTTAATGTCCAAATGTTTTTTTTTATAAAGAAGTATCAGATATAATGAAATTGAAATCTCTAAAATATGATTTAAGTACATGAAGTGCACGGGGTACTGCGTTGTTATTTTTGGATTGTTTAGTTCTTGTTTTAATGCCCTGAATAGTTGTCATACTTGGACTTTCGGATTTTATGGTCAGAGTTGAAGTGTCAAAAATGTTATAAATTCCAAATATTGGAAGTTAAATTCCGAGCGTTAATTAAGAAAATGAGCCATAGGGAAATTAATAATATTTATTGATTACTTACTTATTTCAAATAGATAATTAGTTGCGTAAAAACAGGAAGTAAAGGGAAAAGGACATTGGACACAAACGAAAATCAACAAAAATAAAAATAGAACATAAGGATCAAGTTGGGGTGAGGCGACAAGCGGCGATAAGCTGTTTCCGACCGCCTATTGCAGTGGCCAGTCAGCTCCTTAAGAATGTACGACAAACAAAACCTTTTATTTTGTTTACTCCGATACCAAGGAGAAATATAAAGAAACAGTTTACAGAAAGGAAATGAAAAGATCAACTGTTGTTAATATATTTTTTAAAACATGGTAAGTGCCAGATAAGTAAAAACAACAAAATTGAAATCCCTAAAACATTTTTTGAAAATTACTAAATTTCCCTGGCTTTGCTAATGTTCGCTGAGTGACCAAAACAACACTAATGGAAAATGACCTTTAGTATAATTCTCCTAATATTTACGCTTTTTAATGTCTGTAGTCCACAGGTGTACCATGTAAACAGTAACAACTTAATACCTGGGAAACCATACGTTGGCGAGGGATGCTAACCTCATGTTTAGGATGTGCGCATTTCCTTTTCAGAATGCTGCCTTCCTTCAAGATTTAAAATTAAAAGGATTTGAAGATTGGAAAGTCAGTTTCTAAAATTCAGGACTAAAAATCAAGATTTAAATTAACACCGCAAAATATCGGGTTCTTGGAATCTGCAAGGGAATAACCTTTAAGTATTGTATTTTAACCTTGAAGCGAGTTAGTAGTGAAATGAAATACGAAAAATTTCAGTGAAAAAAAAAAGAAATTTCAAGATGAAGAAAACAAAGGGGATTAGGGTCAGTAGAAGAAAAAGACAAAATAACATGACCTGGATATTTTGTTTGTATTATACAAGGCGTTATAGACACGAAAAAAAAGAAAAAATCCAAAATAACCTAAAAACAAATAAAATCTACAACTAATAGATTAAAAAAATATACAATTGTTGCTACTGTGATTGAGCATCACAGAAGCTGAATAGGATTGCTTCAAGGATGAAGCTGAATAGGCTGAAGCTGAAGCTGAACAGAAGCTGAATAGGATAACCACTTAAGCCGTAGTCCCGTTTGTTTTCTTCCTCTTGAGATTTCTTTTTCTCTTTGTTTTTGTCACAATTAACCAGTTCGGCTTTAGATCTTTAAATTTCAATGAAACACGAAACATCCACAAAAATTATCAAGTCAGTTATCTATTGTCAAAAATTCTCCCTAACTCGTCTGCTTTTCAGGACATTTTCCCCTACATTTGGGCGACAGAGGAAGACTTATTAATGTCTGATGGCCTCTTATGTAAAATGTTACGCAATTAAGTCATGCCTCTCTAGTACGAAAATTACAGTTGAGATAAATGAAACTTCTTTGAAGTTAGCAAATGTTGAGAACATTTGTGTCCCACAGGGCCCTATCCTAGGTCTCCTGTTATTATTAATATTTATAAATTATTTTTCTGGTTGTACACAAGTAAATAGTATTGTAATATTATATGCAGATTATACAGCACTGATGGATCCGCCTACTGTATTATTGTTAAATGAGAAAAGGGTTAGTTAATGGCTTTCATCTAATGAGCTAGTTCTAATTATTCTTAAGACAAAATTCCTGTTCCCTGGTCTCTCAGCATTGGCTCCAGTCATAGTAAAATCTTGGAGAGTGAGTCTTAGAAATTTTGAAAGTAAAATAATTGCCTTCTATCGTTATCAAGGAATTATTATCGATGATAATTTAACATTTTGACCTCATATAGATCAACTCTGATTTTAAACTAGCGCAGGATATTAATTGCATGTATTATTCGATGCTTAATTTTTCTTTTCCAAATTTAAGAATTTTTTATTGTTCAATAATTTAATGTTTTGCCATTTATTTTTTGGGTCCCACCTGAAATTCCCAACTATGCAAAATAAAGCATTGAAGGTGCTAGGAAATTCTACGGGCCCACAATTTTCTAAGGCCTCCTCTAGATTCTCAGAAAGTGAATTATCATCTTTTAAATTTTTTAGCTTCTCAAACCTGAGGCAGATAAGCAAAGTGAAGGCTACAGAGTGCAGTTCACCTTCTAGCTATCTGATGATTACTCTGTGATAATTTACTTTTATCAAACTGAGAACTTCTTGGGAGGGTGTAAAGAGGGAGGCTTCAAATAGGTTGGAATAGAAGAGGAGCTTGCGTAACAGTGTTGGCCTCAGGCGGCTTGGTGCTGTAGGAAGTTGTTAGTAGTAGTAATAATCTGAAAAGCAGGTTGACGAGTACATTAGTTTATTATAAAAATGAAAATAACAGAAAAACGAAGAAGAACGAGTAAATCACAGCCAGTGAAGATATATATATATATATATATATATATATATATATATATATATATATATATATATATATATATATATATATATATATATATATATATATATATATATATATATATATATATATAATATATATATATATATATATATATATATATATATGCAAATTCGGTCGGGAATTCTGCTCAACCTTCCTCAGTGCAGAAATAATAAAAATAATATTTTTTAATTTATCAATATTTCTTTCTCATTTTTGCTATAAAGACGAATGTGCAGAGGGGTCGAACGAAATATTTGCATTTTTCTCTTTTTTCCACTGGTTGTGATCTACCTTTGTTTTTTGTACTCGTACGATTTCTTCTTTTGTTGTCCTTAGCCAGTATCAAGGCTGTATAATTTTTTTTTGTTTGAGGGAGGGGGGGGGGGTTACAAAAAAATTACAAAACACATCACAAATTTGTTTATGTGTATTTTTGTTACTTTTTACGACCCGGACAAAAAATTTTGTCAAACCCGGTAACCCCCCGGGATACTAGCCACGCCAGTGTGGTCGGAGAATTAATTTAATTTATTATACATTCTGAGCTTGTCAAACCTAGTTCAACTTTCTGAAACTCTTAACCCTGTGACAGATAAGTGAAATGAATGGTACAAAATGACATTGTATTACCCAGTCATTTAATTATCAGTTTTTAAGATACATTTTTATTATTAATTCTGGCTAGTAGGTTCTCTTGTAGATTAGTTTATGACTATAATTGACTATCAGCTATTACAAAGGAGACGAGGGGCTGCTCAGTTTCCACAATCCGGTAAGAATTTCGGAGAGCCACTTGTGTCGCACAGTTTTGCCAGGCGTGGCGCTGTTTTGCCACGCTTGGCACAGTCCCCACAACTCTTGGTGCAATTCTGCCATTATTGACACACGTCCATCACACCTGACACGCAATACCCCTCGAAAGAAAATCTTGGAATTCAACTAGATATATTGTCCCTTAGGCTTCTAATAAGCATAATCATGGTTGCAGTGACAGCTGTATCCTAGTTAAGAACGAACCACGGCCTATAATAACCAGAAATTTTTAAACGTGTAAAAAAAAAAAAAAAAAGGCTAGTGAGAAAAAAATTGACATTTGTTGCTGACTTAGGAACTGTAAGTATTATCTTGGCTAGTCTTAATAGTAAAATGTTATGTTGAAAACCGACTTAAGAAAATTTCGTAAAACAGCCGGAAAATCGTGGAAAATGGCTTCTGGTGAAAACAAAAAGTACACCATTGGAATTGCCATTGCTGATATCTCTAAAAACACCCACCTCTTATTTATCTGTGATTTATTTAAGAAATAAACTAATTAAAAATTGTAATAGAACCTTCTAGAAAAAAAGTCTTATATGGAACTATTACTTATTTTGGACTATTACTTATGTTGTCTTGGAATTGGGTCTCTCTCTAAATCCAGTATCTTGCTCATTCTCTTTTATTTATTTTTTATAATAATGTCATCTAGATTGATTCAGAATACAAATCAGAAAAATTAGACTTTGTCTGAATTGTTTTGGACGAAAATACTCACAGTATAACTATATACGAAAAGTATTGGCTTTTTTTGGATTTTTTTATTTTATTTCTTTCATTATTTTTTTTTATAAACAAATAAGTAGAACAACAGGGATTTTTTTTTTTTTTTTTTTTTACAAGACAGTGGAACGCAACTTTAAATGAATATTTAAACCCTATATCCAAGGGCCGTCCTCAGCAAAACAGACGAAGAGAATAAAAACAATATAAAAGAAACTTACATTAAAATTCAATCATTAAAACTGAAAGGTTTAAAAAAAAAATGTTTTAAAACAGCCCTAATATCATTACTTCAAGGAAGTTCCACCAGGACTGGTACTCCAAACGAAATGGACAGAGAACAATTCATTCAGATGGAATTAAAATACTTACAGACAAGCTTTTAAAGCTAATCTCGCCTTCTTGGCAGCCAGCCTAGATGGTCTATTCGTAATAGGTTGAGTGGAGTTATTTACTGATTTTTTAATATAATTAGTTAAATCATTTTTAATTAAATTTGTGTATAGGGCATTAAGCGAATGTTCCCCCAAATCCCTATTTAAAGAAGTATTACTATTTATTTTAATTTTAATTGCCTCTCGAACGACATGTTTTATGCCTAAATTATTGCTAATAAGGCAAGTTTCTTCAAAAAGCATTTTATGGCTACGGTTATCATAGATATGACTGCTTAAAGCAGAATCAAAAGGAATGTTTGTACTATTAGAATTTAAAGTTTTAGTTATGTCATCTTTGTGCTGTTGCAGGCGTTTTTCTAAATTTTGATGGGTTCTACCAACATAAAAATGGCCACAGTCACATGGTATTTGATAAACCCCTCTCTGGCGAGTAACTGGGTTATATCTTACCAGACTTTAAGAAATTCATGATTTTAAAATTATTTGTAAATACGACATAAAAATTATTTTGTGTGCAAACTTTTTTTAAACTTGTGGTGACATTTGGAATTTGTGGAAAGTAAATTATATTTGAGGGCTTGACGGGAACTTCACATTGCAAAAGACCCTTAATTTTACGGGAGTGTCTTGCCAATCTTCGGCTAATTGTATTGTTAATAAAGACAATAGGATAACTGTTTTCAAAGAGTATGTCTCTAATAAAATTTAGTTCATCTGTGATGTAAGATTCAGAGCAAATGTTTAGGGCACGGTCAACAAGAGATGTAGCAACACCTCTTTAACTTGTGGGGTGATTGGATTTAAAATGTAGATATCTGTTATTTTGTGTGGGTTTTCTGTAAGTTGTAAAATCCAGTTTATCAATGTCACGAATAATTAATACATCCAGAGACGGTAGTTTATTTCCTTTTTAAGTTTCAGGGGTAAATTGTAGAATTCAGTCATAAGTATTAAGGTAATCTAGAAAGCCCCTAGGTACATTTTTCCCACAATTCCAAAGCGATACTACATCATCCCTGTAACGCGCCCAATAGACATGTTTCAAAAACTATGAATTTAAGGCCCAATTTTCAAGGTGTTCTACATAAATGTTTGCTAATAACCCGGATAGCGGTACATCCATAGGGAGACCATTTTTTTGTTGATAAAAAGAATTTCGGAACTGAAAATACATTGAATACTTATTACAAATTTTGACTAGGGACATTAAAACCTCATAGGTTTTAATGTCCCTAGTCAAAATTTGTAATAAGTATTCAATGTATTTTCAGTTCCGTAATTCTTTTTATCAACAAAAAAATGGACCCCTATGGGTGTGCCGCTATCCGGGTTATTAGCTAACATTTACGTAGAACCCCTTGAAATTTGGGCCTTAAATTCATATTTTTTAAAACATGTATATTGGGGGCGTTATATGGATGATGTAATATCGCTCTGGAATTATGGGAAAAATGAAATTAGTGGCTTTCTAGATCACCTTAATATCTATGGTCTAAATGTACAATTCACCTTTGAAACTGGATTTTCAAATAAATTTCCGTGTCTGTGAATTTTAATTATTCGCAATGCTGATAAAATGGATTTCTCAACCTATAGAAGAGACAAAAAAAACAAGATACCCGCATTCCATATCCAATCACCCCCCACAAGTTAAAAGAGGTGTTGTTACATCTCTTGTCGACCGTGCCCTACACATTTGCTCTGAATCTTACATCACAGATGAACTAAATTTTATTAGTGACATACTTTTTGGAAACGGTTATCCTATTGTCTTTATTAACAATACAATTAGCTGAAGATTGGCAAGACACTCCCGTAAAATTAAGGGTCTTTTGCAATGTGAAGTTCCCGTCAAGCCCTCAAATATAATTTTCCTTCCATATATTCCAAAAGTCACTACAAGTTTAAAAAAAAACTTGCACACAAAATAATTTTTATGTCGTATTTACAAATAATTTTAAAATCATGAATTTACTAAATTCTGGTAAAGATATAACCCCAGTTACTCGCCAGAGAGGTGTTTATCAAATACCATGTGACTGTGGCCATTTTTATGTTGTTAGAACCAATCAAAATTTAGAAAAACGCCTGCAACAACACAAAGATGACATAACTAAAGCTTTAAATTCTAATAGTACTAATAGTACAAATATTTCCTTTGATTCTGCTTTAAGCAGTCACATATTTGATAACCCTAGTCATAAAATGCTTTTTGAAGAAACTTGCCTTATTAGCAATGATTTAGGCATAAAACAGGTTGTTCGAGAGGCAATTGAAATTAAAATCAAAATCAATAGTAATATTCCTTTAATTAGAGATTTGGGGGGATATTCGCTTAATGCCCTATACACAAATTTAATTAAAAATGATTTTACTAATTATATTAAAAAACCAGTAAATAACTCCACTCAACCTATTACGAATAGACCTTCTAGGCTGGCTGCCAAGAAGGCGAGATTAGCTTTAAAAGCTTGTCTGTAAGTATTTTAATTCAATCTGAATGAATTGTTCTCTGTCCATTTCGTTTGGAGTACCAGTCCTGGTTGAACTTCCTTGAAGTAATGATATTAGGGTTGTTTTAAAACATTAAAAAAAAAAATCTTTCAGTTTTAATGATTGAATTTTAATGTAAGTTTGTTTTATATTGTTTTTATTCTCTTCGTCTGTTTTGCTGAGGACGGCCCTTGGATATAGGGTCGAAATATTCATTTAAAGTTGCGTTCCACTGTCTTGTATAAAAATTTCCCTGTTGTTCTACTTATTTGTTTATGATGGAAAGGCAGTGTGGTCTTCGTCGCTATTTATTTTTTTTTATGATAGGCTACATATCATAGCGCTCTGACTAAGAAGTTCCCAGTACGTCACATCAATATTTTCATTTGCTTCTTGGCATTCAGTCAGATTACAGCATATATTTATGTACAAACATTTGTCATTGCACGTGTGCCAAGAGGTGGAGCCAAGAAGAGATATCTACACTAATATGTGTCAAAAACGTTTAATGGAGAATATAGGACTTTTCGCTGCTGTTCATATATGCTTAAGACTGTGGAAATACTTTTATAAAAAAAATTTTAAGCGTTGAAAGCTCTAAATGAAAGACTTCAAGACTGTGACAAAAGCTATGTAACTTCTTAAGAAGTTACCCAAAGAGTATGCTAAACTCATTACTTTTTTTAAAATGGCTATCTCAAAGTTCTTATTGGATAGGTTTGAGAAAAAAGGGCGTGAAGGGGGGCGCTAGGTGCCCTTATAAGTGTGGAAACTGGCGCTGGCGTCTTAAAGCGAAGTCTCTAATGCCATCTAGTCTTTGGTGATTTTGTTGCTGTTGTTAGCCTACCTTAATCTGCTGTATGCTTGTTTTTTCAAGTAATTCATAATGTGAAGGAGTGTAAAGAAAGCATAATTATATCACGAATAGTCCCAATAGCTTAAGTTCGACTAACCTACATAACGTGAAAAGATTTTCCCAAGCCAATGCTGACCTTCTTTGTGCAGACTGGATGTTGACTTAACATAATTCTTGAAACGAAAAAAGAAACAACATTCTTTTAATTATAACTTACACGGAGACTTCAACTTCAATCGTATAACAATACAGATTAGTTATATCAATTATATAAATTTTTTTAGTAATCCACTTTTTATAACAACGTCAGTAGACGCTACACTATCAGTGGCGCTAGTAGTTTTAAATCCATATTTTCCCTTTTTAAAGTGCCGAAGATCCAACAGTTATGAGTTTCCCATTCTTTTTAATTGGGAAACTTTCGAATATTTTGATGAGTCCTAATATGTAATAAGTCATTCTTTTTAATAAGTTCTAGCCGAGTGGTTGGCACGCTAGACTTGAAATCCTCTATCCGTGCGGACAGGGGTTCGTGTCCTGATCTTGCTGGTTATTTGGTTTGGAACGGGGATCAGTGGCCTGACTCTAAGCTTAGTTAGAGGCGGCCCAGATCGAAATGGATACATATAGGAATCTGGGGATGGGAAACAGGAAGGGTGTGCGAAAGCACAGGGTGGCTGGCCCCGACCCCCCCCCCCCCATTTTCCTTCTGACTGAAAGGCGATGAAAAGTAGATTAGCTCCGCCGGTAAGGATTGTAAAGTCGAATGCCGTATTCCTTACCCTTTTCCTTACATTTCTTTTTGAGTTTACAATTCTTTTAAAATATTAATTGCCATAAACAGTAATCAACCCTTGTAAACTGTAATCAGAACTGAGATGAGAGTTTTAGAGTAATCTATACACCAAAAGAATTCATATCTATACTGATTGCAAATAATATCCATTAAGTTTAAAGTTACCTATCAAAAGGTGTAAGCACAAGAATATTTGCTTAATTTAATAAAAATGGGGAAGCACATCCTAAGGGGAGACCCGTGCCTCCTCCTAGATTTCAAGGTTTCTATAATTTTTCTTATAGTTCCTCATGCTTTTTCTTTAAACTCAGCACTTTTATCCTTTCATTTTTTTTTCTTGTTTCTTGTGCTTTTGTGATAACATCACATAAACTGATGGTTGGACATCTGAACTTCTCGGGTGTCCAACGCGCAGATTTCACAGTCTATACAATTGTGTCACAAAATCCTCTCCTTTTCCTACATACTGGTCTTTTCTTTAAATTTTTCTGCTTAGTCTTTCAGTCTAATAAGTATCATCATGCTAAACAATTTGTCCAACGTGATATAAAAACATTGATGAACATTCTAGTTTTGGGGGCTTTTTGCTATATGGAATGTTGTTGAGACTCGTGAATGAAATTTTGAAAAATCACTCCAGGACGAAAAGTATTACCTGAGAAGGTATTTCCAAGCTACCCTATCAAGGTATTTCCTTTTCAACATTTTTTCTAATTTTTGCGGCTTAGAAGATTCCATACAAGACAGTTTTGTCTGATTCTAATAACAAAAATATTTTACTTTAATTTCGTGTCTTTCGTCTCATTCTCTTTATTTCAGTAGAATGTTAAGCCATATCAAGGGATGTTTTCCTAAATTTAGGAAATAGATTTAGGAATACACTTACACAATTTTTACCACAGTTTATATAATTATCCAGTAAGCTTATCGCAGATTATTTCTGGTCTTCGTTCTCGGTACGAACAAAACGCTCCTCCCACTTCTTTCTTCACTTATGGATCAGTGTGTTTGCGTCTATCAATGAGAAATGGTTACAAAGTGCCATTATTCGTAATAGCGGGTTTCCGCTTGTTTCCGATTGTTTCGCGTCTGACTTGTCTACCCGTGAAAAAGATCTGATGCCGCTTATGTTTCTATCTGCAAAAACGTTCTCCGGAGCACTCGCACCCCGGTCCGGGTTTTTATAATGGGTGAAATAGGGAATGATTATACTGGATAATTATATAAACTGTGCTTTTTACATAGGAAATACACTTTTCATGTGCCTCGTTTGAGCAGAAGATCTATTTTTCATGGTTCCATTTGTATAACATTAAAATAGTTAAAGGTCAGTACTCCCTTGAAAGAGAAGCAGCGCAGGTAAAATTCCCAAAACGTCTTCTCAGGATATCTTTATGGTTCTGGGTGAAACCTGAAAGTTTCATTCACTTAACTCAACTATAACAAAATGCCCACTTCACTAGAAATTTTCTAAAGATTATACTAGACTATGCAAAAAAAAAGAAACCTGAATTCAACAGTTGTCTATTTTAGTTTTCCTTCGGTTATCTTGGGATTAGGTATTTCCCCATTCTTTAACTTTGGCATCTTGATTCTGTCTTTGTTACTTTTAGCCCCTTTTTGTAATCGTATTGATTAATGTTCGATAGAAAACATCAATCAGGTGCTTATCCCTAGTACTGCTACTACTACTAACAACTCACTGCAGCACCATGCCGCCTGAGGCGAACACAGCTACGCACACTCCTCCCCCATCCCAGTCTATTCAAAGCCTTCCTCTTTACACCCTTCCAGGTAGTTCCAATTTCTTTAAATCTTTCTTTATGACATCCTCCCATCTTAAAGACTAGCGTATCCCTTGGGAGCTATACCCTCTATTGGGGTAATTTATCATTAAATATGTTGTCATTATTCATTAATTCATTATAGAAAGAAAAGAAATAGGTTTCTGTGAGAGGACTCTTATAAGTTCTTCCACCTTTTTTAACAACTAATGCAAGAAAAGAGTGACTCTTTACTCAAGCAGTGCCAGTCCCTTGCCTCTGATAAGAAATATTGCGCCACAATATAGTGCTGATTTCTACCAATTTTTGGCAGAAATGGAACTTCGAGCGAAAATTCTAAGGTGGTCAATGGGTTTAGAACTGTAGAAAAGCTATTTTTACAACCACTTTCAGTGGACGTGCTACCACGCTCTGGTGCATTTGTCCCTAAACATAGATGCTATCCAATTGACAATATATTTGAAGGCCTTATTCATTTATCTGCAATATTGCTTAGTTGCCCAACTACTATTTTTTTTTATTATTATTATTAACAAATGGGTCACAATTATTAGGGAAAATGTTAGTGGATATCTGAAGAGGGGGGGGGGGGTAAGTAATACATTTTAAGTTCCTGGTCAATACAGAGGAGAGGGATTTCCGCCCTAACTTCCTTTCCTTTGAGAAACACATGTGAACTAAGCATGTAATATGAGTGGTGAGCAAGCATAGTTCCCCTGTTATTAAAGAAATGTTTTAAGTTTAAAGCAAAAACTATTCATATGTACTGCCACAAAGATGGACCGTTGGGGGCTTCCCCTCGGGATAAGATTTGTTAGGAGAACTTTCCATTTTACATAATCATGGATGTGATATTAAAAAAACACATGTAATAGAAAAACAATATTTTTCAAAAAAAGGTAAGTAAGAATCGACGTTTATAGTTAAAGTGAACAGAGAGTATTCTACATATAAGGAGGGTTGAGACCCCAATTTCATCGAATTTATCCTGTTTACATTAAAGACAAATAAATTGCAGCTATGAGTTGTTTATAGTCGATTTCGTTTGAATTGTTGATTGTTTAAGATAATATTCAAGTTAAGGTCATATTTTTTACAAAAAGACCAATTTCCTGAGAAAAAAAATTGAAGAATGCCATGAGAGTCATCAGTTTGGCCAGTAGACTAAGTAAAACTTAATCTGTAAAATTGCGATCCACAGCTCCCTATTTTACTTTTTTTTACTGATATCTTAATTTTTGACAATGAAAATGGTCAGCCACTTCTTAAAACCCTTAAGAGCAAAAAATTAAATAAACACTGAAATAAACATTTCCCCTTCATTTTAGGAATTTTTCCCGCATCTTGTGATTTCCGGAGATTCGGGCAGGAGCATAAGTATATTATATAGGAATATATTTTATATATATATATATATATATATATATATATATATATATATATATATATATATATATATATATATATATATATATATATATATATATATATATATATATATATATATATATATATATATATATATATATATATATATATATATATATATATATATATATATATATATGTTTGTGTGTGTGGCATTGAAAGTATATATGTATTATTAATTGTTATAAACAGTATATTATATAGGAATAGTTGTTGTGTTAGTTTTTTCTTTCTTATTCATCACTACTCCGCAGTATCATTTTCAATGTTCATTTATTGCTTATAAATATGTAAATAATGTTATAAAGGTTATAAATAAATAATAATAAATAAGTAATATGAAAATAAATAATAACAGTGTTGCAATAAAGCAGGAGCAATGTTACACATCCTTTGAAAAAAAAATGATTTAGTGAACGGGAAGATGATTTTTTTTTGTCTTCAGGGGGTCCGAAGCTAGCTTTCAGGTAATAGCGGAAGATATCTTTAATTCAATATTTAAGACCTCAAGGAAAACACCTTTTGCAGTGCAAGATTTCAAAACAAATTTCTTCTTTACTCGCTACTTTCTTAGACCCTTTTTGTGCTGAAGATATTTTAGCAAATGCATTTGCTCTGCACTTTTTTGAATTTCTTCAGCGGCTGAATTTTTTCCTCGATTCGTTTCCCTTTTTGTCGTTTGATAATCTTCAGCAATATCCTTTTTTAAACTAAGGTAAATATGAAGATACGAAGAAAATAATGGTATGATTTTAAGCAAGCTATAAATTTGTAACAGAAAGAAGCACCTAACCTGCAATAGTGACAAAGCTGCAATAGTGTCCGGTCATTGTAGCCTGCAATTGATATTTTCTTCTTTTTTTGATTGTCGGGACACTAATCAACAAAATATTACTATTTCGGAAAAACCTCGAAATACTATTACTACTACTACTACTAACAACTCACTGCAGCACCAAGTCGCCTGAGGCCAACACAACTGCCCAGGCTCCTCCTCCGTCACAATTTATTCAAAGTCTGTCTCTTTAAATCCTCCCAAGAAGCTCCCGTTTTCCTTAATTTTTTTCTTATGACATCCTCCTTTATTTTAAACAAAATGTATTTTGTTTCGAATTCAGTCCGTTCGGACAATTTCGTTCCAGCATTTTTGACAATTACTTTGCCTATTTTTTCCATTCATTGAATGTCATTCATATAAAACATTGGTATTATGTGAAATAAAGAGATCCATGCTCCAGCTATTACCTCAAATAAAGAATAACTTTTTGTTCATGGGAACAACTTTTATGGCCTCTTCCCGCTGTGGATGGAAGAGCCACTATAGCTTGTTGCTGGAGATTTATGTTCAGTGACAGACAAAAACGCTAACTAAGCAAAATCAGTTTTCATCCCAATTTGAATAAAGCCATTCTTTTTTCCTTTTTTGTTTCTATTGTTTAGAGGCAAGGATGCATATTAAGTAGGTTCTTTATGGACCTGGGACCGACAACAGGAACTTGGTTCTGGTCCCAGGAATTTCTTCAGTACCACTTGACTCTCGGAACAAAAGAAGTATTTCTTCTTCTTTTTCTGTTTGTAGATACATCAAATCTTCGTTCTTGAATTCCTTAGAAAGACTGAAATTATAAATATGAAGACAGGCTTGGTTTTGATAATTTAAAAAAAATAGATTTTTCATAATTAAAACATATAAAGTTTGAGTTTATAATTCTCAGTGATAAAAACAAAATATAATGGTTTAATTAATAGTCGATCCGACAGTCTTTACCTTTCTCTATAAGAAGTCTGGTGGTGAGTTAGTTCGTTGTAGACCAGAAACTCTCGAAAAGATTTTGTTTCATGTCTAAAGAATGCATTCCAGGGGTTTGGGGAACAACTTTGAAAAATTCGTAAAGCAGACATATTATATAGAAAATATAAGAAAATTTTGGAAAATCGTAAAAATCCCGAGAACGAGACTTAATTTATTTTTTTTTTTTTTTAATTGGAACATAAAACGAAGTAAGTTTCGGTAAAATTGAAGATTCCGCCTACTGCATTCAAAAGAAACACAGGTGAAAATGAATCTTACACACTTAGAGCAGGTTCGGTTCGGTATCTTGGCGTTGCTCCCTTCATCCACTAACGAGGGGGTGGGAGTGTTGAAGAATTAGGGTAAGGTTGACGACGTAAAACTTTGACTTTAGGATTGTTCTGATTTAGATTCTGCCTACTCAGTTCTTGAACTATAAAGCCTTCTTAATTTTCTGTGCTAGAGTTTTGATACTTTTTCCTCTTTATAGGAGGAACTTCAAAAAAAAAGATGGACAAAACGATTTTCCTTTTTGTGATTTCAAATGTGTAACATGTTATGGGGAATGTCTTTTAAAATTCTGAAGTTATGTCCCAGTACCCTATGAAGGGCGGTGTATGCGTATGCCCTCTAAAAGCTATGTTAAAGTTCTTTCCTATACGGCAGATAAATTTAAAACCTGACTATTTGTTTGTTTTCTTATATTTTGAACTGTCACACTTTGATGTAGACACCCTATATAATCTGAATTGTATGTGCGCTGATGACAAAATATTAGTGGCTTGAAAACAGTCTTTGATTCTCGAAATGAATTCTCTCTCTCTCTCTCTCTCTCTCTCTCTCTCTCTCTCTCTCTCTCTCTCTCTCTCTCTCTCTCTCTCTCTCTCTTGCTTCGATCGTTTATTTCATAAAGGTTGTCCTTATGTTTTGTGTTATGTCATAGACAGTACTATCTGCAATTAACTAACTAACTAACAACTCATCGCAGCACCAAGCCGCCTGAGGCCAACACAGCCACGCACGCTCCTCCTCCACCCCAACCTATTCAAAGCCTCCCTTTTTGCACCCGCCCAGGAAGTTCCAATTTCCTTTAAATCTTTCTTTATGACGTCCTCCCACCCCAGACGGGGACGACCTGCTTTCCGTTTAGCCCTAGATGGTTGGCCGAAAAGAACAATCTTCGGTAATCTGTCATCCTTCATCCGCACAACATGCCCTAACCACCTCAACCTTTCTTTCATTATAGACCTAGAAAGCGGTATTGAACCACATTTTTCGTATAGCCTATTGTTTGAAATACGGTCAGTCAGCCGCAACTATCTGCAATTAATGATGCGTTTTTTATGCATTTGTATTGAGAAGTTAAGCCATAGTTTTGTTTATTTTGATGCTGTGTTTTAACCTTGTGATTGTAATACAGATTTTAATCTTGTGACGTGTGTTCATGTCCATCTCATGAACTGTTTATACTGCAGCATATTTTGGAAAAATTTTACCAGATTCTATATATCGGTTTCTCTGTACCTAATCTAGATTTTAGTATATATATATATATATATATATATATATATATATATATATATATATATATATATATATATATATATATATATATATATATATATATAGATAAACGGGGCTCCCGTTGTTGCAATTTATACTCCTGAAACTGAAGTTGAAGGCCTAATGTCCGACTGTGACTTTGACTGTTTTAGCCTTAATTGAATAGGATCTCAGAGCCGTGGATACAAGTATGCAATGTTTCACATCACTAAATCCTGTATATGCAACTTTTCTAAAACTCAGATTAAGTTACAGTCGAGTTGGAAATTTGTCTCTAAGGGGAAAATTTCCCAAGACTGGTGCATAATCACATCAGATTATAAGATGAGGGAATCTATATGCATCTTTCTTTTGTTCTATCCGGGGCCTTCCTTTTTTAGAGACTAAAATTACCATTCTTTGCCGTTTGTTCTATTTAGCTTCGGTATCTTATCTCGTAGGGAGAGTGTAGAGGAATTGTATTTTTGACCGAGTTTGAATCGTTTCATTTTGAAATGGAAATAGAAAAAAAATTAGAGAGGAAGAGTAATTAGCCTGGAAGATATTGGTCGTTTTTTGCGTATTTTATCCCGCTTAGAACTACTATTCTTAATCTGTAGATAATCTTTATTAATTTATTAAATAAATTCAATATAACAATAATAACAATTTATTAAAATCAACAAAATAGCAATGGTTTTAAAATAACAATATAAAAATAATAATCTATGAAATTTATTAAATAAATGTAATATAACAATAATAACAATTTACTAAAATTAACAAAATAACAATGGTTTTAAAATAACAATTTACTAAAATTAACAAAATAACAATATAAAAATAATAATTTATGAAATAAATGAAATAAATTTAATACAATAAAAATAAAAATTTATTAGCATTAACAAAGTAACAATGGTCTTAAAATAACAATGGTTTTAAAATATCAATATAAAAATTAAAAATTTTTGAAATAAATTAAATAAATTTAATATAACAATAATAACAATTTACTAAAATTAACAAAATAACACTGGTTTTAAAATAGCAGTGGTTTTAAAATAACAATATAAAAATTATAATTTATGAAATAAGTTAAGTAAATATAATCTAACAATAATAACAATTTACTAAAATTAACAAAATAACAATGGTTTTAAAATAACAATATAAAAAATATCAAATGAAGAGAATTTGAAGAAAATTTGATAATTTCTTGCTTTTGTTCTGCTCACTTATGCCTGATTACTATGATTAGGATAGCTAATTACTAATGGATAATGTGGAGAAATCGCATTCTTTTAGAAAGCCAACTCTCTATCACTAGTAAAATATTTAAGGGATCTTGAATTTCCAAATAGACTGCGAAGTATTTTGGCGAAGTATAAAGGACCTATTCTTTTTAGGTGCGATGAATTAGAAATTATGGGGAGAAGTATTTAATATTGGCAATGGTAAACTGTTACTGCAGCTCCTTCAACTAACTTCTCCTTGATATACAGTGGCAATCGATTGTTTTTTTTTTGTTTTTTTTTTTTTTATCTTTAGAGACCCTTAAAAAGGAAATTTTATTTATTTGTATCAGTTTTTTACTTTACCCTGTGGTTTTACCAGCTTCGAAATCCTTATATACAGAAGCAGTTTTAGGGGGGACATAGACGGTGTATGCCCCGGGCGCATAATTTTAGGGGCGCAAAATTTAAATTAATTCTCTAACACTTATAATCATTTGTAATTTTTAAAATTGTATTTTTATTTTTAAAATTGTATATATATATATACATATATATATATATATATATATATATATATATATATATATATATATATATATATATATATATATATATATATATATATATATATATATATATATATATATATATATATATATATATATATATATACAGGTTTATAAAGATTATAATAAGATTATAATATTAAGAATGTAATTAAGAAGAATAATTGCCCGGAAGATATTGGAGGATTTTGTTACCTATTTTTGTTTCTTTCTTATCTTCTTGATTCCGATGATTATGTATCAGTTATCATATATAAAATAGTATAAAAAAGTAATCCTACATTGGAATAACGATATAGTCACTCTAGTGGCTGTAGTGAATAACGGGGGAGTGGTGAACAGGGGCTACAGGTAAGCTGCTTCCTTTTTATATTTTCTACATATCCTTTAAATCCCTTTTCTTTATTGTCTTTTAGATTTGTTCTTTGCTATTTTCTTATATGTTATCTATGTGTCCCTTATTGTTTTTTTCTCGAGTAAGCTTCAGTAAAGAAAAATTGGGGGGGGGGGGCTAGGTACATAAGTAGTAAGCAAGGTACTACTTCTATGGAAGCTATAGCAAATACAATGTTATTCTATGGAAGCTATAGCAATTTGAAATATCATATGGAATTCTATAGAAGCTATACACCCTTTCAAAGAGAGTGAGTATCCTCTCACATGCTCTAATACTTCTATGGAAGCTATAGCAAATACCATGTTATTCTACAACGCCCCCGTACCAAACAGGTTTTTCTAGTAGTTACAGGTCATTACACTCTTTGCCAAGAGGAACGTGTATAACTTGATTGGCGATTAGGATTTGAATAAAAGGAACAGTTTTCACTACAATTCATATTAGTAAGATAATTGAATTCAAAGAGAATAGTTTTTTATTTGTAAAGTTATTTGTGGAGAAAAAAAAAAAATGATTAGTGCATTTACATTACTGGAGATTAATGATGTAACTGACAGCAGCAGCAGAACTGATATACGAGTACCCAATGTGGCTGTGGAAATAACTGCTGGCTGTAGACTATGTCTTCAATGGGACATTATGTATTCGAGATACGTGATATCATTAAGCAAATTTAAGCATGAGGAACATCTGTGTTTTGCTGGAAAATTAAATATTCTCCATATAAATAAACTTCGGTCAGCATTAGATGTTCTATCGAAATATATTGATGAGAACAAAATGCATCAGTGAATATTATTATTGTAATTATGTTCAATAAAAATGTTTCTAAATCAATGGTATTTTTTCTTTTTTTCTATAGTAGACTAGCGTATATTTTGAGTACAAAAAAGAGATTCTGATTAGTCTGAAGTTGGTTGTGAGAGAGTTAGGACTCTAAAAAATGGATAGATTCGAGAAAGATCGAATCATGAGGAATCTAATTCTTATGGAAAAACGTTTGATTCTAGATGATGATTTTCTAGAGTTGTCTATTCAAAGGAAGATATTTTCTCGGGGACTGCTTGTCGATATAATGAAAACTGATTCTCCATCATTAGACTAGTGTATGAAGCTTCTACATCGTGGTCCAAATGCATTTATACATTTTATCGATATATTGATCACGACGCAGCAAAATTATATTGTGGATATTCTTTTAAAAATTATTTTCTAGAAATTTATGACTTTTTTTTTTTAATAAGAAAGATGGTGCTCAAAGATGATTTACTACTCTCTCTCTCTTTGTATCTCAGGTAATTTTTTGATGTTGCTAGCTCAGTTTCATTGTGGCAGTGAGAGCGTCAACACATGACAAAACGTTTCATAAATGCCCACTATGTATGTACTCACTGGGCAGTTGGTCATCATGTGAGAATTGCACAATGATTGAGGAGTGTGATGAAAAGTGTAGATTATGCAATCCGTGTAAATTGCACAGAGGATATGCTGTACAAATTAAAGGTTGTAATTCCTGTCTTGAAGAGGTGTGTGACTCTCATCCTAGAGGTCACCTATGCTCCAATTGTCATTATGAAAAATGTAAGCAATGGGAGAGTACATACCCCGGTATGATTGGAAAGAATCCTAACCGAGATTTTAGTTTATTGCTACGAGATTGGTATCGTCGTGGTTTTAGATTGTTCTGGGAGGAGGAACCAGGTCAACGATTCAACTGTTGGAACAACAAGAGAATATGGTTTCTACGTCATTGTTGCGAAGACACTGGGTGTTATGATTATAAGCCCACTGATTTTTATTTGTCAGTGACATAATGTGATTCGACACTTGATGACACTGTTTGTGAAATTGCTTCAAATACACAAATTGAAACATGTGAATTCTATAGAATGAATGCGAATAGTATCATTGACTATACAAAGAGATATGACAAGAGTGAAGTCACACTCTACTGTAGAAAATGTGACCCTGACATTGCAGTAAATCAGAATAAGTACACTGTGAATTAAAATAATCTACCTGCACTAGTTGTTGTTGACAAATACCTAGTAGCGGATGAAATCTAAAAGAGTAGAAAAGTCGTTTTTATCAAGTATATAATTTTTTTTTTTATTAATAAACAATTTCACATACAGTTTTTGAAAATTTTATTCTTAGGGCACTAAAATAAATATTAAATACACTTTTAAGTATATTATCCACTAGAAATTCGTTAAATTGATGTAAGTCAACGTAGATGTTGAGAAACTGCATGTAGGTGTAGCCACGACATCTGAACATGAAAAAGAGTAGTGCATGAAAGCCGCATGTCTTAGTTGTTAAATCTTGTACTCTTCTTTCATTTTGAATCATGGTTTTCCCACTGCTTTCAATAAAATTGTTGATGTATGGAACGTAGAATTTATACGAAAGGCCAAGAGGATCAAAAAATTCAATATTCTTCGCTGTTTGAAAGATGCATAACCAATGGCCAGTCTTCAAAGTCGATGGACTGCTATTAACAATGATTAGGGAATTGTTAACACTTGGAATTTTTTCAATGAAGTCCGAGGGTATGCAATAGGACTTGTATTGGGACATGTATGGGTCCATACTAAATACATTGATTATTTGATTTGTGTTCATGGTGCAAGGTCTAGTAGAACACTGCCGTCGGGTGTGATTTCCCAATAGGTTTCAAATTGACTCAGTGATATTAGCGTGATACTCTCTGTCAGAGCATCGACAAATTTACACTCTAAACGTACATTCACTGTTCGTACTATGCTCATATCCTGTGTGCCTGACACGTCAAAAACAATAACCCCATGATTTTTTGAAAACATTGATTCGGTTATTCCATTTTCAAATAGTTGAGAGTCATGATCTAGGAATTGCATAGTCAACTCGTACAGAGTTTTATAGGATTTCTTATCAAATGATAGAGTGTACAGTGTAATACCATACACTTTACACACAAGACTAGATAAACCGAAAAAATTAAAATCATGGGGGGATTCAGTCCAGGGTCCAACGGCACTACCACTCTTCACAAAGGCCAAAGCCAATTTTGAAGGGATTTCTCCATTGATAAACGATGAATCGCTATAGCTACGAGAACCGGTGGCAATGTGACGTTGATTGGTGATTGTATGGGGGACAAGAAGTTTAATGTTGTTACCATTGGCTCTTAGCTTTTCCACAGCCAATGCAACAGAGCTCATAACTTGTTGTTTTCGGACGTGGAGAATTGCCGATGTGATAATAACATTTACATCGGGTGCTGCAGGAAGTGTTTTTCTCAGAATGAAATTCGATGGGGCCATCTGTAACTTTATGTCAATCTTGACATTGGGAGGTAGCCATTGGGATATATTGAATATCTCATGATTTAATTTTCCAACTAGATGATACTCCTGGGTCACTGCAGTAGCCAAATCACCGTCAGTATCAACACCTGTTCGATATTCATAGCCCAATGATTTTCCTCTCATCTCCTTGTATACCTGCGGTGTCATCATCACAAAGTGCATGTAGCTTGCATGGTTTGATAAATTATTGCTAGTGCTCACCAATGGCACATTGAGAAATACATTTATTTTCTTGACTAGATTGTAGAGAATGCAGTTATCAGAAAAGAGACAATCACCAGACTTTGGAGCTTCCTTATCTTACTTTTTTTACGTCATGGCATTTAGTTCAATAAATGTTGGCTACAAGTCAATGAAATAGTCTTTATTGGAAAATATTTGAAAGTGTATATTTTCCAAGAGGGGTTGTTGGGGATGAAATTGTTCATAGTAGCCATACTTGACACTGAAATTAACATTTTCAGCATTGAATAGATTCAATGAAGAAGTGATTGATGGATACGATTCCCTGTGGGGGAGATAAGTCATCTTAAGAGAAGAAATCCTTCTTTGATCTAACAATCTTTTTCTTTTTCTTCTTCTTCTGCTTATTGGTCTTTGTTGTTTTATTTCTCAAAGTCCTTGTTGATGTCCTTTGCTTCCTGCCTGGGTGGAGACTGATGAGTGAATGACGCGAACGCATCCTTTTCAATCCCTCCCCATTTTTTCGAGATTTTAATTGCTCACCAACGGCTTTTGCTGAAGATCAAATATTTTACTTAACACTCTCCATGAAATTTTTGCCCCACCCCCAGTCGTGTAGTGTGGAGACAGCAAAATTTGATGCAGCAGGTACAAGATAGTTTTTGGCAAGGGGTAGTGCAGAACGAAATAGCCTAGCAAACCTGCTACCAAGACCATAGCCAGACATTGTAGTACGCCCCGTGTAGTAGTCCAATCCATTGCCTATTTGACGTGGACTCAAAGCACCGAGATAACACTCGATATCGGGACAGACAAATGGAATTCTTCTATTGTTCATTTTTTAGGTGATTGTACCGTCGTTGACAATGGGTCGAAAATGACATGTAATAACTGCTAGGCCTTTTGTTAGTGCTAGAGGATCACCCAATTCACTTCTTAGTGTTAACTGACAGAGTTCCAAATAGGAAGTGTTTACGGGAACATACTGAAGATGATTTATATTGTAGTGGTGAACAAGTTCATGAGTTGTTTTTCGTTCATTAACACGTAGGATGGGTACATTTGAATTAACGAATCTTGACGTTTCAAAACATGATTCATATAGAAATATGCAATAGTCAGAGGCAAAAACAGGTGGATAATAATCAAAAATAAAATTATCCATCCCGTAAACAGCGCCAGCATTTTTATCATTGATCATATTCTGTTTAAAGACAAGAACATCTCTCAATTTATCACTGAAAATAATTTTTTCAGTATCAACAGGTGCTCTAACGTTAATCCTGTCATGTTCCAATGACTACTTAAAATGGTATGTAATAAACCGAAGAGCTCAGATTTTTCTCACTATTGTGCGAAACAAATACCTCCTGTTAGCAACTTAAAAGAATTTAAATCCGTAATATGGATAGTCACTAGATTTAAGTTATTCAACCCCTTCAGAGTCGGCATAGCCCAATCCATTCATAGTCCAATAGAATGGTATAACTTTTATATCATACACGCGATCCTTTCTCAGGATGTCATAGGTATTTTTGAGGATACAGTCGACAAGGGCCACTTCATATGCACCGTCAAATTTGATGGCGGGGGAGAGTTTTGTCCAAAAATCACTTGTATTATTCAAGTCATTTTATAGAGGATCGGAAAAGTTGGAAATTAAAGTTACATAGAAATCATTGGGAATTGTCAATATCTTCAACACCGATCCAAGAATCAAAATCAGAGTTGTATCCTAGCCACCGAACAAGTATCTGTATCTTACCCCTGCGAGTACGGGGCTTTAATATCTTTTCAATTTGGGAGATTTCACTGTCAATTTTAACTTTTTGTAGGTCATTGTCATAAGAGCCATCTAGAATATCCTCATCGTTTGTATCACGCAGACAATAAGTGATGAGTGATGTGTCAGGGATGTTCGCCACTTTAAAAAGTTCGGTGGACCACAGGTAATTCTCCCTTTCAAAAAGATTAGTTGTTCTATTATTTCGAACGGTATCACCAACATTGAATTTATTTTTCTTCTTCTTCTTGACCTTTGATTCATTGGAATATTGTATAAGAAAGGTGTCACTTGTATTATGATCCGAATGATGAACGTCCGTTGGTGTAGAGTTGGACAATGAGCGATGAGGTCGTTGATTATAAATCAACATGATTTTATCTAGATCATGAATAAAAGCCGGCGTATTTTGTAATGTACAATATCTTGAAATTAAAAGTCAAATAGTTCTTATCAATCGTTTGACTAATACGGCTTTTAGGGGACTGTGAATATAGTATAGTAGCTTAAGATATTTGTATATCACTTGTGCAACATGAGGATAAATAGATTCTCTACTATGATCCGTGTGAATTTTTTATACGAGTATTGTTGGAGAAAAATCTAAACAAACCGAGCAACTTCAACGCCTCTATTTGATCGCAATGGAATTACATATGCATAGCGACCAAAAACACTAATTGGAAGTAGAATGTACTTTTACGGTGTATTGTGACGTCTTTGAATCTCATCTAGAGTCAGGAGATCTACTTGCATTATATGCAGTAGGTAAAAGGCGTTAGTTTTTTGATATTGATTGACACAAAGTCTATGATTTCTATGCAGAGTTTAACTTGGTTCATTTTGTAGATAGTCTTGTACTCTTTTAGCGCGAACACCCGTGACTTTGGAAAGAGTTGCGGGGGAACTTAAACTCCCCGCCTCGCCAATATTTTCATAAACACCTTTCAGAACTTCAGCCATTTTGAACGTAAGCACGTTGTGTAACGTCCGCTACCCTTTTGTATACGGGCTGCTGCCGCTGCTGCTGGTGGCGGAGACGTTGACTTGATACGTCTTCGCTTTTGTCTAGCTATCAGTGGTGTGCTAGTATTTTCCAAAATTGATTTAAAATCTTCTTCTGCTTCAACCTCATATTTTAATGGTGATGATGATGATGCATGTTCATTTAAATTTTTTAGAATTTTTCTATTGCAAAAAAAACTTTTGGGGAAGTTTAATGAATTTAGAAATTTGTATATATGAGTGTAAAAAGATAATAGTCCTCCATGAGGTGTAACCATGTCATACATTAAATCAAGTAGATTATATCTATTGACTAGAATTTTATTCCCTTACCCAATGCTCTCAACTTTAATTTGACAACTTTCCAAGATATAGGTTAAGAGTCGTTTAATTTGTTCACCCTAAGTGAGGTGCATCAGTTTTAAAATATTAAATAAAAAAGTAAACAAATACACCTTCTTTAATTTTTTTGCAACAGCAGCAGCAGGTGATTCTTGAGGAGATGATTCTTTTTTAGGGTCAGCAACAGCATGAGGGGACTGCGATTGATAGGGTTTTTCGTATCGGTGATGTTCATCATGGAGTAAAATAAGTTTTTTATCCTCATCAATGGTTTAATTGTCGTTAAACTTACACATATTTTTCTCAAAGTGCCCCAAGGTGGAGAGGTTGAGTTCTAATGTAAGCACGTTAGAGGTTCGCTTCAGTCATTATCGAGTAAAATATTTAAAAGTCCTAAACTTCTTGGCAGTAAAAATGTGAAAAAACTAACATCTATCGGACGAAGTTACTTCTTTTTAAAATTAGTTCATTTCTTGTTATAGGCCCATGTACGTACAATGGAACGATGTTGCTTTGCCTGTTGCTTAACTACTTCTGGTAGTTGAACATTACCCTCGGTCAAATTTAAACAAAGTTCAGATATTAGATTAATGAAATCATTGTCAAGACCCTGTTTGGGTATTGCTTTTCTTAGCTGAGATTTTGAAGTGCTTAGAACTGAAAACAAATGCTTATTTTCATATAGTTTCTTCAGTGTCATGATAGTGACTAATATATCTTTTTAGTGTTCACTGTGATATATACAGTAATTTCAGTTTCGAAAATATATGTGACTGAAAGCTGATCCACGGATTTATTTTTGTTAGATTCCAACAGGAAATAACCGTTATTTATCCTTCGTGACTTAGTTGTAGCCTATATTAGAAATTCCTGTGCACCTTTTTCTAATCTTTGAGGGTGTATTCTTGTTGACCTTGAATCTAGAAAAAATTTGTAGATGATAGAGTTGGTGTAGCTAAAAGAAAGTGTTCGCATACATTTGCTCGGATGAAAGAGATTGCGTAGAACTAGAGTAACGGACATCTGTTCATGATGAGAGCGAACAGTGAACAATTGCAGCATTTGCTGGGACCAATGTTCAATGGATTCAGCCAGATCGTCAATGATCAGCCAAGAGCTTGGTTCAATAATGTTGAAAACATCAAGTCCCTGTATCAACTGTATCTGCATCGACCCCATGGCAGCAATTGCTTTTATTTTATTGTACGACTCCTGCCAAATACTATAGCAATAGTAGATTTTTTTCGGCTTTTCCGCAAACATTTTATCACAATTTTTAATTATTTTAGTTAAGAGTTTTGTTTTGACCGACATTGAGGGCCCACCCAGACACGATATGAATGTTTTTTTAAATTGATACATTTTCCTTTCCACAGTTCACCTGGAAAACTACCTTAATACTACAAGTGTCTAATGACTAAATAATTTTTTTTTTTTCCCTAATAATCTGTTCTTCAAGAAGACAAAGACAAAAAGACAAATAATCATATTTTTTTCTTTTATTATATGCACATAAAAAATTAAAAATACATTTAAAAAATACACTTTTTTTTTTAAATTTATTCATAATAAAAATACAGCAACAACAACAACATTTACATAGGTACACACAGATAAAAAACACTTTGTTTATATATAAAAAAAAAACGTTAAATTAGAGAGAGAGCACTTGAAAAAATACATTTTTTTTTTTTTAATTTATTTATAATAATAAAATACAACAACAACATTTACATGGGTACAGAGAGAGAAAAACATTTTTTTTTTTTTACAGAGAAAATAAAACATTAAATTAGAGATGACACTTGAAAAAATCTGCTCTAAGTCCAAAAAAAAAAAAAGATAACTTTGGTGTCGGTGCGCCTCCCGCGCTGGCGGCGGCCGCCCCCCCCCCCCGGGCCGCGAGGCCCCCCCCCCCCAGGGCCGCGAGCCCCCCCCCCCCCCCCAAAGGTTTTTAGGAAATTAGTTACAGGACTTTATTTAAACCGAGACTTTCCCGGTGGGCAATACATTCGGTCCGGTCTGAAGTTAAATAGTGACCAAGGGGGAGGGTGGTCACACCATCTTGACAAACATAGACCTTGTCGGAAATGGTACTCATGGCTATTTTTTCTACAATTACAGTATAGTTCTTGTACTTCAATGAACGAATTGCCAACAATTTGGCTCGTGGAATTGCATTTTGAACAATACAATTCCTATAAATGTCCATATTGAAATTCTTGTCCATATAGCGCGTGGGTACTCCTTTGCAACGTTTCTTGATTTCCTCGTCGTGTGTCTGTATAAATTACGCCTTCGGACCTACAAACATACCACAGGAAATCAAGTCACTACCCGTTTGAGATTTTAAAAATAAAAGTTGATTGGGCGCCCGACGTTTTACTAGCTCAGGGTAAAGACCAACACTCCAATTGGTGTAGTCCATCCGTGAGCTGATAATTTCACCGTGCGCCAAATCATCCAGTAGATTTGATGTTTTTACTTTGAGCAGTAGAGAATCCATGTCACCGTAGCAGACCTCTACTTGCCCCTTTTCCGGCCACTGTACCCTAGCCACATTGTAGTAGAACTCCAACATGAGCTTTTTTGAGATCTCCAAGATAGCACTGCCTGCAGCAATATTTTTATTCAGGACAATGCGTCTTTTTTTCCTATTCAAAAGTACCATGTCCGGGCCAATGATTGTAAAGGAAGTGTAATTGGGATCGGCAATAATTCGAGCACATTGTTCTGGATCGGTCACAACGTCGCAACGATTCCTATTGCGAACACTCTCACACATTTTGCCGAAAGCCGAATTCAAAATGAGTTTATAAATTTCTTTTTCAGCTTTCGTCTGTGCTGCGGAACGTTTGCTGACAAAAGTGTCAACAAACGTTTTCAAATAAGGTTTTTGACTAAATTCGAGTGCTCGGTGAACCTTTGTGACGTTGAAACCATTGTTGCACATCCATTTTAACGCTACATGATGTACAACTATGTTTTTTTTCGGCAGAAGGTCAGCAATAAGTTTTTGTTTTGAAGGTGCCCAATGCAATCCGTCCACCTCGACTAAACGTCTATTGCGAGGACTCAAAGAGTCCTTAGTCACAGGTCTATTGATACATGGAAAAACAAAATCCTTTACTGAATCGTGAAGCTCGACTGGCATCTTTCCATCAATTTCAAAAAACCATCCAACTAGTCCAGTCTCCTCAACACCCTTGTCAATGTTTGGCACCTGGGGAGCTTGAGGGTCATTGAGCCATTTATAGTCGCCGCAAGGTAGTGCATAATGGGACATGGCCGAGGGGTAGAGAGAATTCATATCGAGGAAAACTGCATTTGATTTTGTCCCCGTCTTCTCCCCCGTAGGATCAGTTTCCAAGATACGGTGTCCGTGAAAAACAAAACCCCCCCTCATTGACCTCTCGATGAACAGGTGCTGATCAATGTCAGTGATCAGCCCGATTTTTTCCCCACTAATTTTCAGGATGAGGTCCATCACTAGATGAAGCGAAGAAAAATAATACCCCAAATCAAGATTAAATTCCTCGTAGATTTTATCCGTATTTTTACACATAATATCTAACAAAGTTAACACGTCACTCGACAAATACAGCTTGCAGTAGTCAAATCCATTTTTACACCCTCCCGCTGCCCAAACTTTTTTAGCAAAACTGTATTCCTCGGGGGTGCAACTATGATCATGAAGACTATCGTAAAACGAGTCAATTGGAGGAATAGTCTCCTCGGCGAATCTAGACATGGAACAATAAAATTCATAAGGATATACGCCCTTGACCGTTAACAAATCATATACATCATTTGGAAATTGTTGCTGGAGAAGGGGGAAAGCGTTGCAGCCGTCATCGTTTTTCTGCACTTGAATTAATTCGCTCAATGATTTGGGGAAAAAACTGTAGGAATCTAAAAAGCGAATTTTATTCGTGTACTCAACACCGGCTTCAACAAATTTCCACATAAATTCCAAAACAAGCAACTTTTCTGCGGATTTAGGTATGATTTTGTACGTAAAGCTATCTATCACCCATGCATCATCTACTGTTCCATTACTTTGAAGATGTGCCAATGCAGGTAGCACAAACTTCAGATCGTAGTTAGAGTTATGTATAAAAACCGGTAGAAAAAGTTGTTGTTTAATTTTTAAATTACATGAATTGTGAGCCCACCCCCGAAAGTTACTTTTCCCCAATGAATTGGGGTCAATAAGGTGATTGTGGTCCTGCACCGCGTCTTTTGGGACAAGGGTATCCCTACACACCCAACAAATTGTTTCCTTTTCCAACGCCAATTGCTCTTTATCCGACAATGTCATTGGATAATTAGTATGACGTAATCGTGAAATTGCTCTGTTTGCCGTTTTTATTAAAGAAACCAATAGCTTTTCCATACGGCCGTCCTCGTCCATAGTCAAAAAAAACTCTTCCAATTGCATTTTATTGTTGGCGTCGCGACGGGCGTGTGCGTAGTTTGTGTTCCTTGAACACGCAACTAGTTTGTGGTCCTTGACTATATTTGGCCTTGATGGGTCTGATACCTCAATCAGTCTTGTTTCACAGTCCAAAGACACTTTATCAGATTGTAGAAGAGACTTTTGAAAATTTTTAAATTGTAAAATGTCATTGCTTTCTGTCGGCATTTCTATTCTTTGATTTCCATGAATTTTGCAATGCCCCATGTGATCTGAAAACGTTCGCTCAGATCTAAATGGGGAGAGGCACATGGGACAATAGAAACGTTCTCCCTTGTTAGTACCTTTAGATAGGAGTCGACTTATTGCCGTAACGGGGAAAAAATTACCAAAAGAATATAAATCTTTGGGATGTTCGTAAATAACCCCTACCAAATTATTTACATTTTCCACCCTCTGTGGCCTCGCTGAATACAAAACCCCTGGTTTATTTGTTTTTTTAACCCCATATCCCCCTTAAGTGTCATCCTTGATACAAAATCCCAAAAACTCCCTCTTGACTTGTTCGGTTTCGACTCTTACTTGGTCAATACCGTACACCGTGCACTGCACATATCCACCCTAACCAATTAATGTCTTGCAATTCTTCCACCCTTTGAGATACCGTTTTTCGAGATGTTTTAGGTTTTACTAATCACATTTTTTCCAATGTGCTGCTGCAAAAAATTTATACTTAAAGCAATGAAGTCCTGTGTCAAAATAAAAACCCTGAACCCATTTGGTAGTCCACAACTCCGTGTTGCATTTTATTCGTCGAGCAGCCCCCGCCCCCCTTAAAATAATGTTTTTTTTAAAAATAATGAGATTAAGATACATGAATTAAATGTATAAAATTGTTGAACCACTCCCTCACAAGAGAAATGTATACAAAGTTGTAATTAGTTTATTTAACCAGTTGAAAAAGTTGTCTTCAAAATCGTTTAGACCTGGGTAAAAAGTCTGGTTCCCCGTCGAAAAATGAAAATAAAAAATGTCCCCAGATGTCCCCTTGTGTAAATAAACTTTTTGGTTGACTGATGCTTTAATTCCCCCTGACCTCCCCATTTCTGGATCTGAATATCAATAAGTGCTCGAATTTTGTCGATATAGCTATGGAGATTTTTCACGGGGTCAGTTAAAATAACGCCAGCGTTTTCCTCGGGAAGGCTAAAATCTACCCTATATGTTTGCAAATGACCTAGAGCAGATTCGAACAGATAAAAATCAGGCAATTCCGGGGACGTAGTACTGTTTTGATGTCCTGACCCTGTTTGTTCAATCACATTGGAGGGATGTGACATGAGGTCCCCTAGCACATATTCTAAGGTGTTTGGGGACAATTGGTCAAGCCAGCCTGCATTGTCCTCTGATGGAATTTCGTTATGAGGACCCAGTTCAGATTTACATGTAGCATTATCATCTAAATATTCGCGCATGAAACTATCTGCCCACTCTGGGTCCTCAAGCATGTCAATATCACAAGTTAAGTCCTCCAGGCTGGCCATTTCCCCAAAAACATCATTAAGGAATCCCTCATGCCACTCCATATTATCTAGAATCAGTGTAGGTTCATCATTGAACTCTGCTGGTGGTGACAGAATTGGTTCTGTAAATATACTTGCATCATCACTCAATGGTGCTGCCGCTGGGGGTGATATATGTTTAATCTGTAGAAAAAAAAAGTTTTTTATTTTTATGTAAAATAATCATTATTTTTTTTTTATAGTTAATAAAATTTTGTCAATTTCTCATAGTCATTGTCCCACCACCTGAACAATTAAAAGAAGAAGAAAAAAGTTACATTGCCTTGTCTTTCATAATGTCAACTGAACATGTTAAAAAAAAAAATATTTTTTTTTGTCGGTAAAATGTATTCTTATTAGAAGGGTAAGTTCGAACAAGAGAATGATAGAAAAAATTAATGGTTTTATTCCAAATTTTTTTTTTTTTTAAATAAAAACGCAAAATATGAGTCCAATTCGATTGTTTGAGCCTCTTCATTATAACTGTCGATGAAACTGGACCATTGTTCGACTGATGCAGTATGTTGTACGAGCAGTTGCTCCTCGGCTTCAGTTAAAGGAAACGAACTCCATATGTCGGAGCTCGGTGGTGTTGTTGTTACTTTCTCAATAATCCGTATTTTCCTCTGTCTTTTGCCAATGGATTTTTTTTCGACCTGGGCTAAATAAATACTCGTAAAAGAGAAGAACTTTTTTCTCCATCCATATCAACAATTAAAAATGTTGGATGGCCCCCCCCCCTTTTTAGAGCCCCCCCCCCCCCCCCAACCCCACCCAGGGAGAACCCATGGGAACCGGGGGGGCTTCCTTCGAGGTCGGAGGATTGATACCCTTTCCGAGTTGGAGGGGTATCGGATTTCACAACACTGTTCAAATAGAATATTCTCAAATTCTTTTCTTGAAAACACCTAAGTGTTTCAATGAACTGGCCAAAAACAGCTTCATTCAAATAATGTTTCTTAACATTGCTGCGAAGACATATTTGGAAATTATCAAAAAACCTTTTTCCCTGTGTAAATTGCTTATTGAAGATATACATCTTGCTATTTAAAGTCCAATTTGCATGCGACCCTACTTAGAATTCAACTCGGATTAAAAAGCGGTGGTAGATCTGATAAGTATAGCGGATGTATTCAACTGCATTAGGGACGAAAATACCAGTCTAAAAGTGTGCGTTAACTGTATAGTTAGTTTTTTTTTTTTTGTCTAAAAGGAATATTGCATTATAACGCATCTTAGTTATAAGTTACGAGGTAAGGTTTTTTTTTGTTATAGAAATGCATGATAAGCACTCCTTTATATATCTCTAATTTGGTTAATGAAATAAAATTAAATAGCTTAAAAACAAATTTTAAGTTTTTAAAAAGCTATGCGCCTGAGAAAATATTGTCTTATTTTTGAAAATAAGGATAGAAAAAAATTATGTATATACTTACAAATTCTGATTGGACTTCTATATCTGAACTCCTTTGTAATACTTGAGGGGGGTTTGCCATGGAGCCAACGCGGGAGTCAGAGGGTTCTGTCGCTATAAGTTGAGTGTTCGATGGATGGTCCGGATCGCGAGTAACTTTTACAGCTAATTTTATAACAGACGCTCTTTTGGGGGTTTTTTATTTTTGTTCTCAATATATTTCATTTTGCCCCGCATGATGTTTTTTTGAATTATATTATTCCTTTAAAAAAAAAAAAAAAAAAAAATTATATTTGTTAAAAATTGCATTGTTAGGTTTTTGAAAAAATTTCTTTTTATTTTATAAATATTTTTTTAAAAATAAGAGTGTTTTTTAGTGGGATGGAGGACATTTTATAACGTGCTCCTGCCCCCCCCCACCCTCCCCCTCCTATGTCCATGCTTCCGTGACTGTATTTGTAAATTCAAACTTAAAAAGCAGTATTTGCGTTCCTTATTAAACAATATGGAGAAGAATTGCATATGACAGTCAAGTAAAACTATCAGATTTCAATCAAATGTAGACATAAATAGAAATTTAAGAAGTGGAAAATTTAATTAGCACGGCTATGTAAATCCATCTTATGATATCATGATGTAAGTTAAATAAAAAGTATAGATAAACCGATTTTTGTTTAAAGAGTTTTCCAATTGTAAATATTTTTTTGTTGATGAAATGGGGGGGTGAGGGGTTTTACTGCCTTAATTATAAGTACTTTATTATTAAAATCCGACTGTTCAGTACCTATTTTCAAAAAAAAAACATCCCTAAAAAAACACTGATCGTGATAAAAAAAAAAATCACACTGTAATAAAAAGGAAGCTTTTGTAAAAATTAATACATTAAAAGAATCAACATTTTATTCTAACCCCAAATTACCGATCGAAATATAAGCACTTTTTTTTTCAAAAAAATACTTAAAAAAGTCCACTGATCTTGATAAAAAATCCCTCAGTAAATGAAGACCGGCCTGGAAGTATTTTAAAAAAAACCCCAAAAAAAAAAAAACAAGTATATTTAAAAAAAAAAAAAAAAAAAATCCACTGATCTTGAAAAAAAAGGAAGCTTTTTTAACAAATAAAAAATTAAAAAAAAAAAAATTTATTAAAATTCCAAAATAACCAAAATAAAATAAAACAAATTTTTTCAAAAAAAAAAAATTCCCAAAAAAGACCACTGATCTTGATAAAAAATCACACCGTAAATTTCAACCTATAAGAGAATTAGAGGTTTTTTCAACTCCTAAAAACAACAATCTTATAAGTACATAAGTACCCTTAGTTATAGTGTATTGAAATACTTTATTCATCAAATTAATTTCAATTTATTTTTATTACTGCGTTTATTTTTTACTCACATTACAATGTTTATATTTATCCATTTTTTCTCTGTAATTACAAAAATGATATCTCTATTATAATATACACTAAACTGATGGCGACTAAAATATGTAACCTTATTACATAAAAAAAATAATAGGATATTAAAAAATAAGAGACACCAGTTTTTTGAACTAAAAAAAAAAAGACAGTGAAATTTTAAATTTCGTCATGACCTGTAGGCCGCAAATAAAGCAGGATGGAACATAAAGTCGTAGAAATGGAATGCCATCTGAGGGAGCTCTGAATCTCTTTGAAAAGGTGTAGAGCTTCTATAGAAGTATTACCTAGATGCGAGGGGCTACTCACACTCTTTGAAAAGGTGTAGAGCTTCCATAGAATTCCATATGATATTTCAAATTGCTATAGCTTCCATAGAATAACATTGTATTTGCTATAGCTTCCATAGAAGTAGTACCTTGCTTACTACTTACATATCAAAGAAATATCTGAGTCACTAGAAGTTAACTTGTTCAGGCTACACAACTTTTTGAAAATATAGCCTGATATCTAGACTCAGTATAGACCAGCTAACAAAACAAGAATTGAGGAATAAAATTTAGGGCAGCATTAAAGAATAAACCGGGTCTGCTTCCCCTTATCTAGTACGAAAAAAAAAACACTAGGCCAATCACAGTTCCCTCGCCATCTCCCCCCTCCCCCTTCCCTCCTCGAAGAAAAAATGTTAAACGAAAAAGTAAATGACAAAACACTCGAAAGAAAATTGTCAAAATATATCATATTCAACAAAACAGAGAGATTTTTTAAGACTTCTGAAGTTAGTTGTATTTTTCTCAGCTATTGACTCATTTGATCCAACATGACGAATGGAGAAAAAAGATCTCCGAGCTGCAGCAGCGAGAAAGAGACTTTATTTTCCAATAATTGTATGGCTAAAAGTATGCTTTTAATTTTAGTTGTTCACGTCTCTGACGTATTTTTGAGAGCCAATCTAATTATTTCTTAAGCCTATATCAGAAAGCCAAATGATCTTATCATCTTAGTACTCTGATTGGTTCTCCTGTTTTCTATGTGAAATTTTAATCCAGTAAACACAACGTAAAGTTTAATTCAAAGAGTTATTAAAAGGAAAGAACATTTCTTTGAGTCACAAGATTTTTCACTAGCCACCCCTCTGTTTCTCTGTAGTCGCAACACGAGGGTGTCCGACCTGGAATGCTGTTCTAGTTGAGTTTTTTTTTTTCCAGCCACAAAAATTTCACTGAAGCACTGTTGCAGTGATCCAGGTTGATATTATGGAACATATGATATAGGATATGATATATATATATATATATATATGGTATAGGATATGATAGAACATCCTATAGAGCTGTTTAAGGACTCATAAAACATATCTGAGTAGAACTTAGTTGCCCCATGTAAAGGAAGTTAGGTCGTTTGACCAATTTCTATTTCTCTCTCATTCCTATTTTTATCTCATTGTGTTTTCTATTTATTATTTCTATCTCTTTCTATCTCTACTATTCTATCTCTTTCTTATCTTTCTATTTATTATTTCTATCTCTTTCTATTTCTATTCCTATTTCTATCTCATTGTGTGCACATTACGTGTCAGTACAAAGCACTGAAGGCAGAACTTTCCATACATTATTTGAAAACTAATATTAAAACATACATTTTTCAAAAATGTGCTGTGAATAAAGGTATATAATATGGCGTCGAATCATAACTTTTTATTTAAAAATATATTTTGACGGTTTTCAGCCATTCCTTGGAAAGATGGTTTTGATCTCCCTAGAATATCACCCCTGTATTTTCTTTCTTTTTGCTTTTAAAGCGTGACAATCTTGGTATCCTTATCCAAGGCCGTATCCAGGGGGGGGTACCCGGTTTGAACCCTCCCCCCCCCGAAATGTTTGTTTGATTCGTAAAAACGTAACAAAAATGGATATAAACAAACTTTTTATGCGTTTTTGAGGTTTTTTGTGTAAACCCTCCCCTTAAAAAAAATTAGTAAAACCCTCCCCGAACAAAAATCCTGTATGCGCTTCTGTCCTAATCAGATCCTTCTGTGAAGAATTATATGTAACGTGGATATACTAATTTTTATCTTTTTTTAGGTTTAACTTCATATATGCTTAATGAAGAACAAGAATTTGGTATCTACCTATTTTCATTTAAATATTTTTTAATTTGTATTGAAATAATGGTAATAAACATAAGCCATACTGATTTTTTGAAAGTCTAAGCAAGGAGGTTCTGTACGAACATGCATCGAAACTTGTTTCCGGGGGGGGGGGCTGAATTAAAAAATCAAGGAAACTATATGAAAAATGGTATAGAAAAATTCAGGGAAATATATATATATATATATATATATATATATATATATATATATATATATATATATATATATATATATATATATATATAAAATTTATTTGTGCCCCTTTTGATACATTATAAAAGTGCACTAGGGGAGTACAAACAAGGAAAAAGAAAGAAAAAACGCAAATAATTAACGATTATACAGTATAGTGACCAACATGTCGAACGAAGAAAGATAAACAAGTAGAAACTTAAATCAACGCCAAGATACAGGACCTATCTGTCTACCCAACCGTATATAATAGATGGTTAAGCAGAAAGTTGGATATTCTCTTACATCGGTCTTCAAAACGGACCGATAATTCATCCATCTTAACACATATATCGAATGGTATTTTTTACTAATGTTCGTGTTCCGAAACCACAGAGGGATACCAATAAAATACTTATATATATATATATATATATATATATATATATATATATATATATATATATATATATATATATATATATATATATATATATATATATATATATATATATATATATATATGTATATATATGTATACATATATATACATATATATATATATATATATATATATATATATATATATATATATATATATATATATATATATATATATATATATATATATATATATATATATATATATATATATATATATATATATATATATATATATATATATATATATATATATATTGTGTGCGCTGTATTATATTATTTATATACTTGGTTATCTATTTTATTAACAACCTATAAAATTGTCTATAGTTATATATAATACCTTAAAACTTCAAAAGAAGGCTGTCAAATTTGTTCAATATAAAGAATCCTGAAGTGATAATCTCTGTAGTACATGCCTCCGTAGGCATGTACTACAAGCCCCCCCCCCCCGCCCATCATTCCCCCAAACACATCCAATCAAAATTTTGAGATAACCATTTTTTTCAGTGTAGTTGATTTCCAGATAGAAAATATATTTTTAAGGAGGATACTCCCCCACAACCCTCAGGGCAAGGGTTTTAAGTTATGCCCTGGGGGCATACAAGGGTCTTATAGAAGGCGTTGTCGTAGAAACTTCAAAACAGGCTCATTCGATTGGAAATTAAAGGGTTAGTGCCCTTTTTAATAGTCAAAGTGATTGGAGAGCAACTAGCCCCCCCCTCCGACGCCCATCATTTCCCCAAACACATTCAATCAAACTTTTGAGATAGCCATTTTGTTCAGTGTAGTTGATTTCAAGATAGAAAATATTTTTTTGAGGAGGTCACTCCCTCCCAACCCTCAGGGCAAGAGTTTTAAGTTATGCCCTGGGGGCATATAAGGTTTTTATAGAAGGCGGTGTCGTAGAAACTTCAAAAAAGGCTCATTCGATTAGAAACTCTGAGTGCTAGTGCCCTTTGTAATATTCGAAAGTGATTTGAGGGCAACTAACCCCCGTCTCACGCCCACCTTTTCCCCAAACACATCCAATCAAACTTTTAAGACAGCCATTTTATTAAACGTAGTTTTAAGCTCTGGAAATTAGGTCTTTGACGATTACAACTCCCCCAAAGCCCTCATGGCAAGGGTTGTAATTTAAGGATTCTCCGAATCCTTCATATTATTTCTTATGGAAGGGATGCTCGTATAAACTTTAGAGAGGGCTCATTTGATTTAAAATTGAAAGTTCTTGTTCACTTTTTAAGAGTCAAAAGAAATTGAAGGGCAACTAGCCCCTCTCCCTCCTCCACGCCCTAAATGCATCAGATAAAAATTTTGAGATAGACATTTTGTTAAAATAGTTCAAAGTTCTGATAACAAAAAACTCCGGTGTCGACACAGCCCACCAGGGCCCAGGGGCAGGGCCTTCATTTTCAATGCTGTAAGAACTGGAAAATAATAAATTTGTAATATACGAGTAATTCGTTTTCCGTGGAGCATCAATGACGCAGAAGGCTTTAGATTTTTACAGTTAAGGAAGGGGGCAGTATCCAAATTTTGCTTGTAGTGAAACTATATTTGTCTTGACCAATGTTTAAAAGAACTAATAAATTAGTTTTAAAAGAACTCGTTTTAAGATTTATTTATTCATTTACATTAATATCTATTGTATGTTTGTTTGCATTGATTGTTTATTCAATTTCTGTTCGTTTTAAGTTTCATTTATACTTCAATAGCAAAATATTTTTTTTTGTTTTAAGCTTGATTTTCGTATTCAATCTAAGTATTACTCTCTCTAGGATTTATTTGTCAATTAATATTTTCACCTTCTTCATGTTTTCTGCAATGTCTGTTTATTTAATTTCGTGTCGCTGCGTATATCAGTTCCTCTATAGAAGTTTTTTATTCTAGTGGCGAGTTTGAATTTAAACTGTCACTTGATTATCCTAATCATGATACGATTAATGTATATAAATTTATCTTAAAAACTTAATTTTCTTTAAGTTTGTTTTAATTAATTCTTGAAAAGTTAATAGTCCATTGGAAATGAGTATATAAAGAGGTAAGGTAATTTGCTATTTAAATAGCTGTGCAATCTTTTCGTTATAACACTGAAAATAAAGAAGAAAAAGCTAAAAATGTCTCTTTATGTAACATTGTAAAGGAGCCAAAAATAAAGGCCAAATGATTAAGCTTAAAATTATATCAGGGGCAATAGATTTTTATTCAAATTTGTGTAGCAAATAAGATTGAGAATAGCAAATGTGTAGCAAGAATTGAAAAATATAAAAAAAACTTAGCAAATAAACAGGAAGTGCAGAATATAAAGGTATCTTAGCAGCAGAACATTAGAAAAAGAAATGATCATAAAACTGTAATACAGTTTTGTAAAGACTTGTATGACTGTACCAAGGAGGTATTCACTTTCTTCTACATTAGAAAGAACGTTGGAGGTAGAATCAGAGGCATGAATATGGCAGGAGTGAAGACAAACAATGTTCAGATATTTCACAAACGGAGATGGGAAATAGTGTTCACTTTGTTTATAACTTTGTATGCTTGGAGATGGGAAATAGTGCTCGCTTTGTTTATAACTTTGTATGCTTGGAGATTGGAAATAGTGCTCACTTTGTTTATAACTTTGTATGCTTGGAGATGGGAAATAGTGCTCGCTTTGTTTATAACTTTGTATGCTTGGAGATGGGAAATAGTGCTCACTTTGTTTATATTTTTGTATGCTTGGAGATGGGAAATAGTGCTCACTTTGTTTATAACTTTGTATGCTTGGAGATGGGAAATAGTGCTCACTTTGTTTATAACTTTGTATGCTTGGAGATGGGAAATAGTGCTCACTTTGTTTATAACTTTGTATGCTTGGCGATGGGAAATAGTGCTCACTTTGTTTATAACTTTGTATGCTTGGAGATGGGAAATAGTGCTCACTTTGTTTATAACTTTGTATGCTCGGAGATGGGAAATAGTGCTTACTTTGTTTATAACTTCGTATGCTTCTGATCTTAAAATTGATTTTATTAAAACCAAATAATAACAAGTATACACATCTCACATGCCCTAAACATATGGAAGAACAAGAAATGAGAGAAAATATTGAAAAATGGGAAAAATAAAAGTGAGACAAGAAAATCATAAATAGCTAACTAAAATAAGGTAATAAAATTACGAAGGATGCTAACTAAAATAATTACGAAGGACACTGCTAATAAAATAAGAGAATAAAATTGCGAAGGATGCTACTAAAGCCAAAAGTAATGCTTATAGAAAAAAGTGCATGAATTAAGTGAAAGGCTTAAGAAGATCGAAAAATGGGGAAAAATAAAAAGAAGATACTAAAACAGGAAATTCTAACTAAAATAAGAGAATTCAACTACGAAGGATACTATTAAAGCCAAAAGTGACACTTTTAAAAAATGAACTTCATTAATAATTGTGTTGTTGAGTACAAATGACAATATTGAAAATCTAATTTTGTGGCTGAAGCTTCCCTATTTACAAGAGAAAAAAGAGTCCATGGAGCTAAAGTCCATGGAACGAATATTTACTGTATGTCTTTCATTTTGAGAATGGATATTTGAGTGTGCAGAAAGAAATGCGAAACTGTCCAGTGAAATAACATAAGAATTTAGGACTTTTCCTTCTATTCTAATCACCAATTTACTAGTAGGACTAGTAGAATTAATAGAGTTTTTAGGACAAGTGGTTCTAATTGAATCGGTACCGCAACTATGAAGTGCCAACCACCCCAGGCGGTTGACACGGAGAAAAGAGACGATTAGAACAAAAAGAACGAAGGGTCACTCCTAAACTGTATTACGACCATGGAAGATTGAACTCCAAGTAGTGAAGACATCGAAACAACCGTTAGAGATGCTGTGGTAGAGCGTTGTCAGGAGTGAGAAGTGGGTATTGCTGGTACAGGATATTGCCGGTAGAATTTGCTATTTTGGAATCTTCGAGCTCTGCTGACCTAGCTTTGCTGCAAATAATCTTCACTGAGAAATTAAAACCACCTGCTAGTTTTCATACAACTCTAGAGTTTGAAGTTGAAGAAAGCGAAGGACCCTCGAATTTAGAGGACCTGGAGGATGTTGGACTCCAGGTTCACAAAAATCACAGCAGTGAGAACTACAACCTAGTAAAAAGATGTAGAGATGCTGTGATAGAGCGTTGTCAGGAGTGAGAAGCGGGTATTGCTGGTACCTGCTGGTAGAGGATATTGCCGGTAGAATTTGCTACTGTGGAATCTTCGAGCTCTGCTGACCTAGCTTTGCTGCAAATAATCTTCACTGAGAAATGAAAACCACCTGCTAATCTTCATACAACTCCAAAGTTTGAAGTTGCAGGAAGCGAAGTTGAAGTGAAGTTGAAGAAATTGAAGTTGAAGACCGTCGAATTTAGAGGACCTGGAGGACGTTGGACTATCGCGCATAAAAATCTCAGCAGTGAGAAGTACAACCTTGTAAAGAGTGAACCATGGCCCATAGTATCCGAAAGTTTAAAAGGGCGTTTTGAAAAAAACGTTGTCTAGTAAGAAAGTACTGCAAATTGAAGCTAGTTCAAGAATGTTAACTTTTATTTTAATTAATCTTAATAGTAAAAGCTTCCTGTGAAAGTAAATATATGAGAATTTTGAAAAAGAGCCTGAACCTCTGGGAAATAGGGTCAGGTTGAAAGGAAAGCTACAACATTGCAATCAACATGATCTAAATCATGTATGAGAGAATTATAGTCTCCCACTTTGAACAACAAGCAAAATCACGTTTTTTGCATGGGAAGCATTAGATGTCTCCTTTATTTTGCTTTTTTCCCAGGGGTTATCGTACTGAGCCAGTTGTCGTAAAAAGATGGGAGGGGCGATTTGAAAGGAAATCACCATATCCACTGCCCTTTCGAAGTGGCTCTAAATGGGACCCTTTGCAAAGAACAATGTACTTTCCTTGTATTTTCCCCGGCAACTTCTTATGGAATTAAATGTAAAACAAAAACAAGTTTTTTTAACTGAAAGTAAAGAGCAACATTAAAACTTAAACGAACAGAAATTATTGTATATAAAAGGTGCTGTCCCCTCCTCAATGCCTTGCTCTTTACGATAAAGTTTTTTGTTGTTTTAAAAAATAGAGTTGTTAGAAAGAATCAAACTTTAGCGTAAAGAGCGAGGTATTAACTAGGGGGCGAACCGAATCATTTACGTAATACTTTCTGTTCGTTTAAAGTTTTAGTGTTGCTCCTTACTTTCAGTTGAAAAACTTTTTTTTTATTTAATTTCTGATCCTTTTTTTAAATAATGCTGGGAAATCCGGTTTCCCCTTCATAGCAATGTCTCTTCCTCCATGAAAACTTCCGCTATAGAAATATCCTCCCACGTAAGCCCAGACCAACCCCCCGCCCCCAATACCAGAAAAATCCCCCCTGAAAACGTCTGTATACTGCCCAATAAACAATACTATATGTTAACATTAAGCAAAGTTCATAACTTGCAGCACTTCCCCCGGGGACTGTGGGGGATTAAGTCATCCTCAAAGACATAGTTATTATATTTTTCGACCATGCTGAACAACATGGCTATCTCAAAATTTTGATCGGGTGACTTTGGGAAAAAATGAGCGTGGGAGGGGGTCTAGTTGCCCTCCATTTTTTCGGTCACTTAAAAAGGTAAATAGAATTTTTAATTTCCGTTTGAATGAACCGTCCCGCGATATTCTAGGACCACTGGGTCGATACAATCACCCCTGGGGAAAAAAGAACAAAAATAAAACACAAATAAACAGGCATCCGTGATCTTTCTTCTGGCAAAAAATACAAAATTCCACATTTTTGCAGATAGGAGCTTGAAACCTCTACTGTAAGGTTCTCTGATGCACTGAATCTGACGGTGTGATTTTCAGTAAGGTTCTTTGACTTTTAGGGGGTGTTTTCCCCTTTTTTCGAAAATAAGGCAAATTTTCTCAGGCGCAAATATTGACGAAGACCACACTGCCTTTCCATATCAAACAGACACAACTTAAAAACAATAGGGAAATTTTTTCCAAGACAGTGCAATTTAAATCGGTGAATATTTCGGCCCTATGTCCAAGGGCCGTCTTCAGCACAACATTAAAGAAAAAATATATATAAAAACAAACTTACATTAAAATACGAAGTTTAAAACTAAAAATGCTTTTAAAAAACGCTTTTAAAACAAACCTTTAAAACAGCCCCAGTATCCTTACTTCAACGAAGTTCAACCAGGACTGATAAATAAAATGATGAGAGAGGATGAATTCATTCAAACGAAATAAAATGAAATTATTAACTGCAATTCATCCTCTCTCATCATTTTATTTATCAGTCCTGGTTGAACTTCGTTGAAGTAAGGATACTGGGGCTGTTTTAAAGTGTTTTTTTTTTAAAGCGTTTTTAAAGGCATTTTTAGTTTTAAACTTCGTATTTTAATGTAAGTTTGTTTTTATATATATTTTTTCTTTAATATTGTGCTGAAGACGGCCCTTGGACATAGGGCCGAAATATTCACCGATTTAAATTGCACTGTCTTGGAAAAAATTTCCCTATTGTTTTTAAGTTGTGTTTGTTTGATTTCTCAGGCGCGTAACTTTTGACTGGTAAGACTAAACTTGATGAAATTTTTACTAATATATTTGAAATCAGCATAAAAATCTGATTCTTTTGATGTTTCTATTGGTATCAAATTTCCATTTTTTAGAGTTTAGGTTACTATTGTGCCGGGTCACTCCTTGCTTACACTTCTTTACCACGAACTGTTTGATATGTGGTTGTTTGATCTCATTTTTAAGAAACCTCTCTAATCGCAGTTCCACACTTAGTAAGCCATAAACCTGGAGTTCATAGTATAAATTTATTTTAATACCAGCATCACAGATATAATCCAACGATTTTGTCCTTTCATTAATTGTGGCAATAATTGTTCCACACTGTTGTAAGCAAGGCCGTACCCAGGATTTTTTTTTCGAAGGGGTTATACTTAAAAAAATATTTTTGGGGGGTGGGGGTACACAAAAAAAAAACGCATACAAACTTTGTTTATATCTATTTTTGTTACGTCTTTATGAGTCAGACAATTTTTTTTTTTTGGGGGGGGGAGGGGGTTCAAAACCCCTAACCCCTCTCTGGGTACGGCCTTGGTTGTAAGTGTCTTTTTATCAAAAAGTCTAAACAGTTCATTAGTGCTATATATTTTTTCTCACGTTTATCCATGGGATTTTATACCTTAACTGGGTTCCTGGAACACTTTGCAGTTAAATCATTGAAAAAAAAGAACTAATTCTGCAATCAGCTTAAGAACCTATCCTTCCAAAAGTTGTTTAAAATGTCTGATATGCCCTTTCGTTTTGGACACGGTTATATTCAACACTACAGTTTCCTACGATCTGAAATATCATAATGATAAGTTATAGTTCACGTCTTTTCTACTGCCTGTTAAGTCTCCTCATTATATATGTGCAAAAGGTGATCAAACAGCTGAAAAGCCAACTCGAAAGCCTTTAGTAAATTAACTATTTTGGGGGGCTGAAAAGCGCTATTCATTGATGCTTTCCTAATATTCATCGGATTCACGCCTACTGGCCTATTGATTAACTGTTGATTTATCAAAAGCAACAGTCCATTCATTAATTGGAATGATATTCTCTGTTCATTATTAATGAATAGCAGTGGATCATCAATATTGGCTGTAGCAACAAGAACATGCAAACATTGAATCATCCGTAATTTGATAATTAATATTGATGGTTGCCATAATTATTCTTTTATCTGGTAAGCACGGGTAAGTATCATTTTAAGAATAATATAGAAAAATGATAGTTGTCCAATATTTTGCTAGGATCAGAGTCTACGGAATGTTTTTTTTTTTTTTAAGGAAATACTATTTAAAAATATCTTTTTAGGGAATTTTCAAGTCTTGCTGGCAGAAACAAAAACGAACAAAAAGGATGAGGGCCTGAAATAACTTTTCTTAACAAAAAATGAAAAAATTGTTTTGAAGTAAACTTAAATTTGTCTCATAAGAGACCGTAGACAATTTTTCGGGGGAGGGGCAGACTCTAGATTAGCAGGGATACGGGGAATAATGAGAATACATTTATGGATAAAAGATGATAAGAAAAAAACCTTCTCAAACAAAAAAAAACCCTTTTTTCAAACAGTTGGGGTAACGAACACTAAGCAAGGAGCGACAGGTTCAGGTTTTTCAGGTTCATAAATTTTTATTAAAAAAAAAACAACTCAATGTGACAACAAGTCGCACTAAAGCAAGAAGATGCTTGAAAAAGCGACTGGTTGGATATTATGCATGCCAAATCATCAAACCAAATAACATGAAAAAAGCGGAAAACAATAATAATAACTGAAAATAATGATAAATATATAATGGCACAAAAAAAAAAAAAAAAAAAAAAAAAAAAAAAAAAAAAGCCTTCTCTCGAACCATTAACACTACCAAATTCCTGAAAAGAAATAATTTTTAATACGGGTTTTAAGTTGAGGCACACTTTCAGCTTGACGAACAGAATCTGGGAACGAATTCCAAACTGACGGGCCCATGTGTCTGGTCACTTGACTCGCTCTGGTTGTGTTCCGTGGCTCAGATGCAAGACTATCCGCACTCCTAGTTGAATAATCGTGATAAAACGAATTAGGCTTTAAAATATTCATAAAAAAATCCGGTGCAAAACCATTCAGACACTGAAATACAAAAACTCCAATTTGATAATCCCTTATTTCACCAACCTTTAAAATAGTAAGCTAAACTCTGAAATATGTGGTGGCCGGTGTTTACCCCCCCCCATCCCTGCGATCACCCCGGAAAATACTCCCCCGCGGAAAATACCCCCCGTAAAAAATACCTGCCGCGAAAAATACCCCCCTCCCCTGGAAAATAAGGCTTTCCGAATTTGAGTTTTATTTGATTTTTTTTGTTTATTTAAGTAGGGGGAAGGAATTTTGGTACTTGTGTATTATGCTCCACTCACTCAAGTTGACGCTGTGTAAAACTCAAGAAGAAACCGGTTTCTTCGTTAGTTTCTTTCATCTTAGTATGAGACAAGACAAAGACAAGTGACAGAATAGATGGGAAATATAAATGGGAAAATGGGAAATATTCTATCAGAATAGATGACAGAATAGATGGGGGGTAAAGTATTTGGACAGTTTGAAGTCAGAAAACAGTTCCTTCTAGGTATGGCCACTAAAAAATTACAGAAGAATAGCGAGATATCGGGAAATTTTGTTAACAAAAAAAAAAAAAAAAAAAAAAAAAAAAAAAAAAAAAAAGTATAAAGTAAATGTAATGTTTCATTTAAGTGTTCTTTTCCAAGTGTTAAGTGTTTTTTTTTTCAATGAACGATTTTACAAGTATTAAGTACTATTATTAGGTTAATGAAGTGTTCCATTCAAGTGTTTTACGATGATTGTTGATCAAATTTATGTTATTTGTGCCTTTCATTTATGTTATTTTACTATTTACTGTTACTGTTATATTTTACTGTTCATGGCCGTATAGTTTGGCTTTAAAATACACTTCTCTATCTATCTATCTAATATGCAAGATAATTGAACCTAACATATTTTGCATGCAGACCCGCTATACTTTACCCCCTCCCCCCTCCAATATGCAAATATATAGCCCAAATTTATTTCTAAAGTAACGAAAAAACTAACGAAAAAACAGGCGTGTTTTCGAATTTTAGTACCAAAATTCGCCCCCCCCCCCCTACGGAAATAAACAAAAATAAAACTCAAATAAAATTCTCAAATTTGGAAAGCCTTAATTTTCACGGGCAATTTTTTCCGGGGGGGGGGGGGTAAACGCCTAGAACCGAAATGTATATTAATAATAAAACAAAAATTAGCATACATTCGTTTTGTGAAAAACACAAAATTAAAAATTTCATTTTACATCGATTTCGGACATCAGCTCATGAGTACTCGGACATGCTAAATCTCATGGTGCATTTTCATTGAGATTGCCCCGTTTTTAGCGTGTTTTTCTTCTTTTTCTTAATGTATGCAAACTTTCTTAAATGCTAATAACTTTTAAAGAATGTTAACTTCAAACTCAAGAATGATAAATATTTAGAATCACCATAAAAATCTAATTCTTTGATGTAAAGTTATCAAAGTTAAGTTTCATTTTTACGCCATTTAAAAGGGTCGCTCTTTACTTATCGTTCGTTATTATCAATGATTTTATTTTCTTCCGACCTCAATATGCAGAAAAAATTATTTGGAAAGCTGGGAAGAGGCCATAAAGTCACAAATTAGAACTTATATTGCCCATTTAAAATTTCAAAACCTATCGATCACCCCCCTGGATCCGACGCAGGGGCACTGCATCCCTATTTTTTCGACTTTAAACTTAAAATCGAAAAAATACAAGAAAAATCAGCTAACTTAGTAGTTAGACTAGGGCCTTATCCAGGCCTTAGGGCAGGGCTGGGATTTGACTTTAATGGCCAACTTATTTCCAAACAATAATTAGTTCATAATACCAAATTGGAAAAAAATCAGTTACCTTATCATTTAGCCTAAAGCCGTATCCAGCCAGCCCTTAGGGTAGGGATGAAGTGCAATTGCGATAGAAGAAATTATTATATTTCGAGAAAGCGTTGAATGTTGAATCGAATGTTATATTTATATTTTAGTTAACGAATTATTTAACTTGCCAATCATTCTAGAAGGATACATAACTACATCGATGCTTAATTATTAAGTTCCGAATCCTTACGACCCCTTAGAATATTTGATTCCAAAAGACTGGCCCCATTTTCTGCGACGGGTCTAGTTAATTATATTATTAATTAAAAAAACTTTTTCCACAAAATAAGTTTTTGAAAGAAAAGTAAAGGACTCCATTAAACAAAAAATGGAATAAAATAATCTACCAAGCTCGAAACTACCACAAATCAGCATCGATAAATAAATGAACCCCAAAACGAACAGAAATTACAATAAATAACCGAGTCAAACTCAAAATTAGCAGAAATTTACATAAGTTGGGCGCAAAACCCCTATGCCTTCCCAAGACCAGAACGAAATTTGCATTTTACTGAAAAAATATAAATGTTTTTACTTTTATAACTTTAATAAATCAAATAATGTTAACATTTTGATTACTAAATATCAGTATATGTATATTAAACTGACAATGCACATTCATTTGTATTTTTCAGTAAAATGCAAATTTTGTTCTGGCCTTGGGACGGTATAGGGGTTTTGAGCCCAACTTATGTTAATTTCTGCTCGTTTTGAACTGGACTCGGCTATCTATTGTCATTTCTTTCCGCTTTGGGTTTCATTGATTGATTGAAGCTGATTTGTGGTAGTTTCGAGCTTGGTAGATTATTTGATTTCGGTTTTGCTCAGTTTTTGTTTAATGGAGTTCTGTACTTTTTTTCAAAAACTTATTTTGTGGAAAAAGTTTTTTTAATTAATTTCTATTCGTTTTATATTGACATAGTCTTTTCAGGGAAAAAGAAAATAATACTTTAAATCTTACGTTTTTTAAGACTTTATAGTTTGGCCTGCTATTTGTATGCTGGCCCTTGAATTTCCAATCGAATAAGTCTGTTTTGAAGTTTCTACGAAAATGCCTTCTATAAGAACCTTATATGCCCCTAGGGCATAACTTAAAACCCCTGCCCTGATGGTTGTGGGGGAGTGTCCTCCTCAAAAACATATTTTCTATCTGGTAATCAAGTACGCTGAACAAAATGTCTCTCTCAAAAGTTTGTCTGGCTATGCTGGGCGAAATGATGGGCGGGGGGGGGGCTAGTTGCCCTCCAATCACTTTCGGCTATTAGAAAGGGCACTAGCCCTTTGAATTTCCAATCGAATGAGCCTGTTTTGAAGTTTCTACAACAACGCCTTCTATAAAAACCTTGTATGCCCCCAGGGCATAACTTAAAATCCTTGCCCTGAGGGTTGTGGGGGAGTGTTCTCCTCAAAAATATGTTTTCTATCTAGAAATGAACTACCCTAAACAAAATGCCTATCTCAAATTTTTATTTGATGTGTTTGGGGGAATGATGGGTGTGGGGGGGCTAGTTGCCCTCCCATCACTTTCGACTATTAAAAGGGGCACTAGCCCTTTGAATTTCCAGTCGAATGAGCTTTTATTGAAGTTTCTACAACAACGCCTTCTTTAAAAACCTTATATAACCCCAGAGCATAACTTAAAACCCTTGCCCTGAGGGATGTGGGGGAGTTTCCTCCTCAAAAACATATTTTCTATCTGGAAATCAACTACGCTGAACAAAATGGCTATCTCAAAATTTTTATTGGATGTGTTTGGGGGAATGAAGGGCGTGGGGGGCTAGTGGCCCTCCAATCACTTTCGATTATTAAAAAGGTTACTAGTCCTTTGAATTTCCAATCGAATGAGCCTGTTTTGAAGTGTCTACGACAACGCTTTCTATAAAAACCTTATATGCCTCCAGGGCATAACTTAAAACCCTTGCTCTGATGGTTGTGGGCGAGTGTCCTCAAAAATACATTTTCTATCTGGAAATCATTTTTTCGGAGACCACACTGCCTTTCCATGACGATAAATAAAAGTTCAAATAGGGATAAAATCCTTTTAATAGACAGTGATGATAGAAATTCACAAAAATACCAGATATTTCGGTCACATATACAGTGACCGTCATCAGTAGTAAAACATCAGTAGTTTTACTACTGATGACGGTCACTGTATATGTGACCGAAATATCTGGTATTTTTGTGAATTTCTATCATCACTGTCTATTAAAAGGATTTTATCCCTATTTGAACTTTTATTTATTATCTGGAAATCAACTACGCTGAACAAAATGGCTATCTCAAAATTTTGATTGGATGTGTTTGCGGGAATGATGGACGTGGGGGGGGGAGGTGCTAGTTGCCCTCCAATCACTTTCGACTATTAAAAAGGGTACTAGCCCTTTGAATTTCCAATCAAATGAGCCTGTTTTGAAGTTTCTACGACAACGCCTTCTATAAAAACTTTATATGCCCCCAGGCCATAACTTAAAACCCTTGCCTTGAGGGTTGTGAGGGAGTGTCTTCCTCAAAAAAAAATTTTCTATCTGGAAAACAACTACGCCGAACAATATGGCTATCTCAAAATTTTGATTGGATGTTTTTGGGGGAATGATGGGGGTGGGGGGGGGCTAGTTGCCCTCCAATCTCTTTTGACTATTAAAGAGGGCAATAGCCCTTTGGATTTCCAATTGAATGAGTCTGTTTTGAAGTTTCTACAACAACGCCTTCTGTGAAAGCCTAGTATGCCCCCAGGGTAGAACTTAAAACCCTTGTCCCTAGGGTTTTGGGGGAGTTTCTTTCTCAAAAACAAGTTTTCATATTGAAATCAACTACTTTGAACAAAATGGCTATCTCAAAATTTTGTTTGTATGTGTTTAGGGGAAGGCTGGGCGTTGGGGGGGGCTAGTTGCTCTCCAATCACTTTCGACTCTTAAAAGGGCACTAGCCATTCCAATTTCCAATCGAATGAGCCCTTTTTGAAGTTTCTACGACAACTCCTTTGATACGAAGTGCCCGGGTATGGAGAACCAAAAAACGACACATTGTGCCCACATCGTTCTTTACTTAGGCAGCGCTAGCGCGCTGCCTATGATTGCTGTTACGATTGCTATTGTTAACATATATGCTTCTGTATTTCTTTATTTTGTATTTATAGGAACTCAAGGTCGTTCGAGTAGAGGCAAAGAACTAGATTGTGTAGCTTTAAAAGCTACATTACATATTTTTTGGTTTTAATATAAAAAAAAAAAAAAATGAGCACACTCCTCAACAACATCAATATAGCAACTGTTTTTACAACTTTGGTTTTGTTGTGCATAGTTTAAATTTATGTGCTATTGAACGGTAAATATCTACTTTTTATTCATTCCGCTTTTGTATGATTCTTTTACGAATTTCTCGAGTCTATGTATATTGCATAGTAGTATTCATTCATGAATAAATTAGCAAATGAATTCACTGTAAGACGAGCGGAATTGTTCGATAAATAATTTAAGCCTAAATTTCAGGAATTTCGGTGATTCTGGAATAGAGTTGCCTAAGAATCATTCCAATGTGAAATGAAATTAGACTTCTGAATATGAAAAGGAAAATACACCGCTAAAATAACAGGTTTTCAAAGAAATCTACATATTTTAAAGTGAAGTAGAATTAGAATCTTTAGGATTGCCTAGGGCACACCACCGCTCTGTATTAATATAATTACAATTCCCTATTCCAAAACCAGGAATTTGAAATTATTTCCCGGTATAATCTCGTGGGAAAATTTCAAATCAAGTATTAGCTAGCATACAAGAATTATTTATTTCCATAGAAATGCAAATTATCGCCAAATTTTGATCTATAGTGCTTATTTAATTTTGGAGGAAAACTGCCCTCCCCTGCAATATGTGGTGTGTATGAAGAACTAAGCTAAGTTTAGTAACGGGAATTTGATCAGTATGGAAGGAAATAGCTTAGAAATAGAAAATTGTATCTTTAAAAACAGATACAATTAGAAAATTTGTGTCCTTTGGAAGTCATTAAAATGTGAATAAGGTAAGATACATTCATAATACACTATAATTCACTATAACACACTACACTATAATATATTCATAATACACTATAATACATTCATAATATTCAATAATACATTCATAATACACCATAATACTTTCATAGTACACTATAATACATTCATATTACATTAATAATACAATTAAAATACGCTACATACATGGCTCTCATGTATCATCCCGTGATTCCCCCTGTGTTTTTGATCCAAAATGCGCTAATTTTGGGGGTAATTATGCATCGTATAGCCTAAAATGTCGTATTCTGTGTGATATCCTGAGCAAATGTGTGACTCAGAAATGACTGCCGAACTGTTCGTCTCAATCTGCTCTTTTAATATCAATGACACGAAAGATAAAGAAGGCTTATTAAATAAAAAAATGAATGACTTTGGCATTTTTTTCTTGCAATAACATTTACTTTCCGCCATCTCCGTTACAAAGAAGTAGCCACCATATTGTCTTTACCACCAATGCCCGAAAAACAAAAGACCGACCTTCCGGGGGCCTTGCATGTGTTATCAAACGATTAGCTACTCCTTTGTCACCTATCTTATTTCATTCCTCTGATAATATTATGGCAATACGACTTGGTCACCTTGTATATTTCTCTGCGATCAGAAACATCTAGCTTCACTTACCAAGTTTTCTAATACCTGCTCATCCCTTAAAACTCTGTTATGCAATATTGAAAAGCATGGGTATCGTTGGCTATTGATAGGTGACTTCAATTGTGATGTTCATAGCTCCTCTACTCGTACCAACTTAGTTTTAGATTCGTTGCCTATTGGTTACCGCATAGTACCCAAAGCTCTTAATTACAGTTATATTCATAATAGTGGTACTGTGACCAATATTGATCATTGTATTTGCTCTGCCGATGTTCCCAGTTCTGTCGTTAATGTTGACGAAGACGAACGTGATTTTGACCACCTTCCCCTTTCGCTTACTGTGACATTAACCGCTGATCCATCTAATCAACCTTGTGCTGCTAATAAAAAATGGTGTATGAAACGAGAGTGGAGCAAAGCCAATTGGCCTTTATATATTTCTACCCTAAGAGCTCTCTTGTCCTGTGTCAAGATCCTTTTTAATCTACTGTGCACGAGTGTTTTTTCGCCACAAGCCAGAGTGCAACTGAATGTTTATTATCTTCACTTAGTTAAGTGCATTAAACAAGCTGAGAATGTAGCTGTCCCCCTTGTCTTGGTTAAACTCAAAACTTGAAGTTCGGTTTGGAACGAAGACCCGAGTCTTAAAGCCATCAAAAATCGTGGTAAATTCAGGATTTGCATCTGGATTGGGTGTGGGTAGTCCTTGAAAGGCTAAGTGTTTCATATAAATAATAAGACAAAAGCGGAGTTTAAACGGTATCTTCGTTTGGTTCGATATAATGGTGCTGAGTTCCCTAAAAGTGAATTACAATGGAAGGAAGTTATTAAGACATCTAAATTTGATTCGTTTGGTACTAGTGATGTTATCCCAGATTCGTCATGGCCTGGGAATTATAAAAGTATTTTTTTGTAAAATTGAGTATAGTGTTCACTATTATTTTCAGTGCTGAGTTCAACAATTTTGTACCCCTAAAGTTACACAACATCATTTTATTCCTTGATCATGGAAAAGTTTTGCTAAATGTATGCTTAATCTTAGGTTTAGATTGAATCATCTTAATTGGATTAGGACTCACCATTTACGATGCGATCGTCTGACATTAGTTGCTCAGCTCCAGTTACTTTTTCAGTTCTATTTATCTTTGTCAATGGTGCATGATTCATTCCTTTGCGGAACGGTCTCTTCGATTCTTAAACGCGGAAGAGACCCTTTGGATTGCAGTTCATATAGGCCCATCACTGTTGCTTGCAATATTAGTAAGGTTTTTGAATATGTTCTGCTCCCATATATTATTGAACGAACTGCAAAAGACTCTAACCAATTTGGGTTTTAACCTCGTATTGGCTGCCAATATGCGCATAAAGTTTTATCCTCAATTCTTTATAATACCCAGTCTAAAGGTCGTGAATTACATATCTAAGCTTTGAATTCATCTAAAACTTTCGATAGTATTTGCCATGTACCAGTATGGCACTCCTTGTCACAGTTTCGAATGAACCCTTCCGTCATACATGTACTTAAATTTTGGTATAATAATTCGTTTCTTCATTTAAAATCCGATACAGGGTACTACGGTAATATACCAGTTCAATCTGGAGTACGACAGGGTGGGGTGCTATCACCTTATCTATTTAATGCTTGCATTCAAAACGTGTTGTTAGGAATCAAGCCTTCGTATTTTTATAATTTTATCTTATGTGTCTTATATTGCGTATGCGGACGACCTGCTAGTTTTAAGCCGAACCAAGTCTATTTTGGCATTATCGGTTCAACGTATTTCTATGATGTTTCAGGATGTTGGTCTGTTTTTGAATTTTGATAAATGCGAATATTTAGTTTTCATTCCCAAATCGTCTGCTCATAATTTGTCCTGTGGATCCTCAGTAATTCGCAATGTTGCGAGTTTACGGTGGTTAGGAATTAGTATTTGTTCTACCCTCACTTTTTTGCGACTTCAATTTTTGAGAGATGTAAAAGAAAAGTTGAAGATCGGATATGCGAAAATTGTACCTAACCGTGGAAAATATTCACGCCGAGCTTTAGCTAAAATGTATTCCACATATTGCGACCATTCTGTCTTGTTTTTAAGTGGAATGTATTTGTTCTTGAATAAGAAAGATTTGCGCCAGATTCGTATCGCTTATTCTAGATATTGCAAATTTTTATTGTACCTTCCCACTTCATATCGTAATATACGTATTATTGAGAAGTATGGTGCTACCGACATTATCCAATCGTTTGAATTGCTTTGTAATAATTTGACAAGAAATGCCTTTGTGTCCCTTGGCCCAAACCATAATATTATCCGTGTGTTTTTGTCAGTGATTAATGTTTAAGTTATCTTTATTTCTGTGTATTTGATTTTTTTTTCCCTTTTTTGTGTACTTTACTCCGCTTGTTTTGTATAAAAGTGGGTTATAAATAAATTATTACTATTATTCATAATAGACAATAATACACTATACTAACCTGTCCAAAGGCTCCTTGGCCTGTAAAGTAAGGGGAAGACATACGAGCCATTTACTTAGAGAAGACATTGTCACTTACAGAGAGAGAAATAAGATATATAGTATACAAAATTAATAGATTAGATAAATTAAATAAATTAGGTAGATTAAATAGAGTCATTTGAATCCTGCGCAAAAAATAGGAAAAAAGCAAAAAGCTTCTTAGAAGCCAAACCTTTTTTTAACGATTTTTTTTTATACTTTAAAGAGTGATTCAGGTATCTTCGAGCTGATTCAGGCATCATAATCCACACAATATTTGTAGAATCCCCGTTGCAAGATTGAAGTCTAACCTTACAGAAGGAGTGAAAAGAATTAAAATATATTTTTTGTATCATATAGATGATAAATATTTTAATGAGAGGCTAAAGATGGTGGAGCACTTAGGCGCTGTTTAGGATCACTGTGAAGCTCAGAAAAAGTAAAACATAAACATGAAAGAATATACAGTGATTCGAGATAATGTAAAGGGATAACTCCTTAACGACTAGTTTTCTGAATGAGCTTTCTAGATTTATTTTAAACCGAAGGAAGCGGTTTTGAAAGAGAAGGAAAAGTTGACATCCATACTATTGGACATTAAGAAACATACAATTTCAACAAAACGTAACGATTATGATTCAACAAAACGCAAAATTGAATCAACCAGTGAGGAAGGACTCTCAAAATTGATAAAAGTGATATTAAAAAAGTATTTTCTAAATGTAATGATACAGGATTTAAATCCTAAACTTTAAACAAATTTATTTGATTTTTGTTTTGTTTAATTTTCAAACTTCATGTATTCCAGGTGCCTCAGACTTAGAATAAAGGGTGCAATATATACTACCACAAATTGATTACAAACAAAACCTGCATTTTATTGAGAGTTAAATATTAATAGAGTCTCTCAATAAATAAAACAGCGAAAAGTAACAAGAAATATATTTAAGAGCTCACTACAGTGCTCTGAAAGAGTCTGTGGATGTACGCCACCGCTGTTGTAGTATTGAGAGTACCACCATGATTGTCAAGCAAAAGAACGGCGTTTACTTGGATCACATAACATTGGATCAAACAGTGGAAAGGGATTATGAAACTTAATCCAGGAAAAGTATGTTTAACCTTCCTAAAAATATCGAGACTCCTGCATGTCTTTATTTTGAGCAAATCAATGTGGCGTTTAAAAGACAGGTTTCATTAATAAGAATGCTGAAAAACAAACATACCGACCTTTAGATCTACTAATATCTCCATTTGACAGGCTACTTTCGGATAACCGAGGATAAACCTGAGAAACGAGCAATAAAAATCAAAAATCTGACCTGAAGAAATTTGTGGTTAGATAATTGGCATCAAAACATGGAATTACTCTCTCAAAAAAATTTATTAGATTTGACCGAAGCTCTGATTCATAGCTCCCTGGATTTCCAAGTATGTTGCCATCAGCGAAAGAAACAAGGACTTCAGAAGGAGGCGAATTATAGTTGCCACTGTGGACATGGGGAGGTTTAGGATGAAATTGTCCACAGCGATTAATAGATTTTATTTTTTGTCACATAACAAAGATCCTTTACATAATGAAAAAAGCATTGGCTGTAACCCTGAGGGACACCATAATTCACTACTGACGGTGAGTGAAAAGGTGGATCAACAGAAATTTATCTACCATTCAAACAGGACATTCTTATATCAAAATGAGACATCTTTGGTGAAGAATTTCATAGGTTAAGGGATCAAATGCTTTACGAACCTCCAGAAATATGGCAGCAGGAATCAATTCCGAATCTAACGCAGAGTGTACGAAATTCAAAAGAGTCATAAACGCATTTTTAGTTCCTCGCTTCATTCGGAAACCGAAATGAAAATTATGAAGGAAATACTTAGAATTTAGAGAAGTAATGAGACAAGAAGGCATAGTCTTTTTAAAGATTTTATTTATTACTGATAACATTGAAATTGGCCGATTGTTTGGTGGGTTATTTCTTGGTCACTTTATATAAAACAATAATCCGAGCACGCTTAAGAGCATTCGGAAATATTTCGCTATGAAATGAGAGATTGACAAGTTTTGTTAAATTATTTGTTACAGACAGGTTTTGTAGCGGAAGGGGGGGGGGGTCTGTGTTTCCTATTGGGTTTCTGATTGGTTTGGCACTTTTAGGGATTTTTCTTGAGCCAAAAAGAATACATGAATCTTTATTTTAGGGTTGTGTATGCTAAGGATCCCGAAAATGGGCTAACAAACTTTTATCCCTTATCATTTTGAGACTTGCAGCCGTAAGTCCGTAGGCAAAAAGGATCCTAATATATAGACAACCTATTAGGAGCCACAACCCCAAAAATGGAGCCCTGAAAAGGGTGAAAAATTTCCTCGATCGCCCAAAAACATATGTCTTAAGTCCTTTTTTAAGAGACCTTAATGCAGAAGGATAAATATAAGAAAAATAAAGTCTTGATTTACTTGGAATCGAGGTCATACAAAGGATTAAAAACGGGGCTAAATTTGTTTCCAAATGGCTTAAAACTTGCGCCTAGAGAGTTTTTGAGCTAAGAAGACCCTAATAAACGTTGAGAAAAAAATGGGTTGTCAATAACGGTTCCTGAGAAAGGAAAAAATAACCTTTTTCTGAACGACTTAAAGCTTAAATCAGTAATTCGCTGGGCCAAGGGAACTCTTATGTACAAAAAGAAATTTTAGTTTTGGTCATAGGGGCGCAGAGAGAGCCATTGTTTTTATTGACCTGGAACTTGCATCCTTTGTATATTGTACTTGCTTCTATTTATTGCGGGATTAAACGCAAACGCCTCATTTGGCATTCAAACGTCCTTTACGGCATCCATTGTCCATTGGGACCTCAATTCAGAAAGAAAATGGAAAAGAAAGCTCAGTTCTCTCACAAAATAGTACCTGAAAAAGAGTAAGATTCTTGTTCAGCTGAAGCAAGGATCCTCCTCCAAAGATGGAGCCAAAAAGTCGTCCAAGAAACTTCTTTCTAATTGGCTTGAATAATCCTCCTTCAAAGATGGAGCCAAAATGTCGTTCAAGAAACTTCTTTCTAATTCGCTTGAATAATCCTCCTTCAAAGATGGAGCCAAAAAGTCGTTCAAGAAACTTCTTTCTAATTCGCTTGAATAATCCTCCTTCAAAGATGGAGCCAAAAAGTCGTTCAAGAAACCTCTTTCCAATTGGCTTGAAACTTTCAAGAATCATTGCCTGGGCTAAAGGGACAAAATATTTTGCTAGGGAGCCTGGAACGGGGGAAAAAGCTTGTTATCCACTGTCAGTTTGAACTTATAGTGGCTAGTCCCTGGGCAAAGAAAAACCTAATAATATCAAACAGTTCGTGGTAACGAACTGTAAGTAAGGAGCGACCCGGCTCAATAGTAACCAAAACTCCGAAAAACAGAATTTTGATGCCATAGATATGTCAAATAAATCAGATTTTTATGCTGATTTAGTCTTACCCATTAAAAGTTATGCGCCTGAGAAAATTTGACTTATTTTCGAAAAAAGGGGAAAAAACCCCCTAAAATTCATAGAACTTTAATGAAAATCACACCGTCGGATTCAGCGTATCGGAGAACCCTATATTAGAAGTTTCAAGCTCCTATCTGCACAAATTTGGAATTTTGTATTTTTTTTTTTTTTAGGAGAAAGATCACGGATGTGTGTTTATTTATTTTTTTTTTTTATTTCCCCAGGGGTGATTGTATCGATCCAGTAAACCTAGAATATCGTGAGAGGGCTCATCTGAACGAAAATTAAAAGTTCTAGTGCCCTTTTTAAATGACCAAAAAAATTGGAGGGCAACTTGGCCCCCTCCCACACTCATTTTTTCCCGATGTCACCTAATTAAAATTTTGAGATATTCATTTTGTTCAGCATAGTCAAAAATCTAATAAATATGTCTTTTAGGATGACTTAATCCCCCACAGTTCCCAGGGGAAGGGCTGCAAGTTGTGAACTTTGCCCATTGTTTACATATTGTATTGGTTATTGGCAAGTATTCACAAATTTTCAGGAAGGATTTTTTTCTGGTGGGGGGGGGGGGAATGGAGGAGGGGGTTACTCGGGAGAATCTTTCCGTGGAGGATGTTTCCTTGGGGTAAGGGACATTTCTATGAAGGGGACACCGGATTTCCCAGCATTATTTAAAAAATGATCAGAAATTAAATTAAGAAAAAAACAAGTTTTTTCTACTGAAAGTAAGAAGCAACATTAGAACTTAAAACGAACAGAAATTATTACGTGTATAAGGGGTTTCGCCCCCAAGTCAATACCTCGCTCTTTACGCTACAGTTGTTTTTTTTTTGTTCTTTTCAAATAGCTATCTATTCTAATTAAACGGCCTTTGTGATTAAGGGTTTTGTTATTTAAACAAAATTTTAACTTAAGCAAAAAAATAGTGATATTGACTAAGGGGAGAACACACTTACATATATAATAATTTATACGTAATAAAAAAAAACAATAAAAAAAAACAAGCGATACGGCTCAATAGTAATCGAAACTTCAAAAAACGGAATTTTGATGTCAATAAATGTATCGAAAGTATGGGCTTATAATGCTGATTCTAAATATATAAATTTTATTAAGTTTAGTATTACTCATCAAAGGCTACGAACCTGAGAAAATTGATTTTTGAAAGAGGGGAGAAACATCCCCTACAAGTGAAAGAATTTTAATGAAAATCACACCGTCAGATTGAGCGTATCAGAAAATCCTATTACATAGGTTTCAAGCTCATATCTGCAAAATTCTGCAACTTTGTATTTTTGGCCAGAAGAAAGATCACAGATACGTGTTTTTTTTGTTTTTTTTTTCAGGCGTAATCGTACCGACCCAGTTGTCCTAGAACATCAAGAGAGAGCTCATTCGAACGGAAATTAAAAGTTATAGCGCCCTTTTCAGTGACCAAAAATGCTGGAGGGCAACTTGGCCCCCTCCCACGCCCCTTTTTCCCAATTTCGTCGTAATAATAACGAATATAGAAATTCGTTACGTAAGTTAATTCGTAAGTTACGTCAGAAACAAAATTTCAAGAAAGTCAGTTAGCCAAAAAAAGGAAAATTAATATGCAAATTTCGATTTGATTATTCATGTACGGTGAGCCGAAATCAAAGCTGCATTAATTCAAAAACATTCAGAAATTAAATAAAAAAACAAGTTTTTTAACCGAAAGTAAGGAGCAACATTAAAAATTAAAACGAACAGAAATTATTCCATACATGAAAGGGGCTGTCCCCTCCTCAATACTCTTTACGCTAAAGTTTTTTATTGTTTTAAGAAATAAAGTTGTGTGACAGAATCAAACTTTAGCATAAAGAGCGAGGTACTGAGGAGGTGACAGCCCCTTCCATATACGGAATAATTTCTGTTCGTTTTAAGTTTTAATGTCGCTCCTTGCTTTCAGTTAAAAAAACTTTTTTTTTATTTAATAAAAAATTAGCTTCGGCGTTTGAGCCCCCTAAAAAGTGCAAAAAAAAATTCTGATCAGCTTAAACGAATATTCTTGATTTCTTTAGCCATAAGAAAACCAATTCACAGCAAGATTTGGCAAGGAAATTTGGCTCCAACGAAAAAGGACCAAACATCTTTTATTAGTCCGGCACGGGCTTCTCAACTATGCATCCTAAAAATTGTTGAAAAACATTTTCCAGATTGGCTTAAAACTTTCAAGATTTGTTTCCTTGGCTAATCGTAACAAAAATTCCGTTTGGAGAAAAAACGGGCGTAAAGGAGCCAAAAAATGGCTCAAAAAAAAAAGAAATTTCCTATCGTGCTCCATGATGAGATGAGAAAGCATTTTTTTTTAAACTCCAGGTATTCATCTGTAGCAAACTTTGATAGGCTTCGTCTATGCTAAGCTATAGGAGTAAAGTGTGATCAGAAAACTTAGCAATGTTTCTGGCTCTGTATCCAAATTTACTGTTTCTCAATTACCTAGAAGATATTGCCCAAGAGTGGAAGAAGCTGCTCTTTTGCTCTGAGCTTTGTATTTCGATTGACTCAGATCCAGCCATGTATCGGACTCAGGTTTACAGGCAATGAGTTTTCGATGAGTCAATGCGTTTCCTCTGCTCGGATATTTCACTTTAAGTCAACTTATTCTACCATAAACTTCTGTGACTACTGAGTGAACTTTCTCAGCTTTCAACCTCAACAAAATCAGCGTTAGAAATCGTCTCAGTGCACTTTGAACGGGCTTCTCAGTGCCAAACGGATCGTCTCAAAGAGTTGGAAACCATCCTTGAAATGGTTCGAAGAGCTTGAAGAGTTCGAAGTGGGGAAATATGAAAGAGGATTGGAAAAGGCTGAGTTATGAAACAAAATAAAAAGACTAACTGGTTTAGCCCCTCTTCTTGTGAAATATATTCGAAATACTTCTGTTAAATCAATATAATTTCGATTTGGTATATACGACCAAGAACTTATGTAGGATGACCAACGAATTACGGCAACGAAGCGTAGCTTGCCGGTGATAAACTGGTAGGTATCACTGTCTACGGGGTCAAGGGAACCTGGGATGTTAGCCACACACATGACGCGATTGCTGATATATTTTGTTTTGTAACTTCTGGCGCTTATTGCTTTTGCTGTAGGTGATTTTAAGTTTTTGTTACTACATTATTGGCATTATTACTTTATCCATTATTTGCCTTAATAACCAAAATTTCAAGAAGGTTTAGGTTTGAGTTTCGTTATTCAAAAAATAAAAACAGTTTTAGAAAACACAAACTCTGAAAATATAGGGATTAAGGTCACCAATCAGTATCCAGGACACTTTCACAAAATTTTAATAAAACCCTTCTGAAATTGTCTTAAGCTGACAAGGTCTAGAGAAGCATTCTTTATGTTTTAAGCTATGACGCTGCTATTGCCTTTAGTTTATTTTATTTGCCATTGCTATAGAAATATTCCTCGGTTTTTAGAGAAATCACTTCAACATAACTGCAGGCAAGTGCCGCAAAGCGACACTAGTGGCAAGTTTATAACCTTCTGCTGAGGTAGTACAAACTAATATTTTTTCTTACCAGCTAAATTTCTGAGTTTAGTCTACACACCTAACATTTACCCAGGCAGGTTAATTTCACGTTTTTCTGCAACTTAGTCATCAAATTTCTATTTTGAAGCAAAAGGTTATATTAGATTAGATTGAAATTTAGATTAGATATTTATTAGATTGGGATTATCAAACAGTTCTTGGTAACGAACTGTAAGTAAGGAGCGACCCGGCTCAATGGCAACTCTAGAAAACAGGATTTTGATACCACAGATACATCAAAAGAATTTGATTTTAATGCAGATTTCAAATATATAAGTTTCATCAAGCTTAGTCCTATCCATCAAAAGTTACGCGCCTGAAAAAATTTGTGTGTTTTTGAAAAAAGGGGGAAAGACCCCCTAAAAGTTATAAAACCCCAATGCAAATCACGCCATCATACTCAGCGTATCAGAGAACCCTACTGTAGAGGTTTCAAGCCTCTATCTACAAAAAAAACAAGTTTTTTAGACTAAAAGTAAGGAGCGACATTAACACTGAAAACGAACAGAAATTAGTCCGTATATGAAAGGGGCTGTCCCCTTCTACACCTCGCTCTTTACACTAAAGTTTTTATTGTTTAAAAAAATAAAGTTGTGAAACATAGTCAAACTTTAGCTTAAAGAGCGAGGCGTTGAGGAGGGGACAGCCCCTTTCATATACGGACTAAGTTCTGTTCGTGTTAAGTTTTATTGTCGCTCCTTACTTTCAGTTTAAAAAACTTGTTTTTTTATTTAATTTCTGATCGTTTTTTAGTTAATGCAGCTTTTGTTTTGGCTCGCCGTCATTGAATAAGTAAACAAAATTTGCATAAAAATTTTACTTTTCTTTTTCAAAATGGCTGTCTCTAAATTTGGTTCTGACGTAATTTACAAATTAACTTACGTAACGAACTTCTATATTCGTATATTTTTCGTCTGGCAAAAAATACAAAGTTGCAGATTTTTGCAAATATGAGCTTAAAACCTATGTTGTAGGGTTTTCTGATACGCTGAATCTGACGGTGTGATTTTTATTAAAATTCTTTCACTTTTAGGGGATGTTTTCCCCCTCTTTAGAAAATCAGGTAAATTTTCTCAGGCTTGTAGCCTTTGATGAGTAATACTAAACTTAATAAAATTCATATATTTAGAATCAGCATTATAAGCCCATTCTTTTGATACATTTATTGACATCAAAGTTCCGTTTTTAAAAGTTTCGATTACTATTGAGCCGTATCGCTTGTTTTTTTTTTATTGTTTTTTTTTTTATTACGTATATGTTATTAAGTATATGATGGGGTTATCCCCTTATTAAATAACACGCTCTTTACGTTAAAATTTAAAAAAAAATTTAGTTCACAAACCCCTGAATCACAAAGGCCGTTTAATTAGAATAGATAGCTCTTTTGAAAGCACTAAAAAAAACTTTAGCGTAAAGGGCGAGGTATTGACTAGGGGGCGAACCCCTCATATACGTAATAATTTCTGTTCGTTTTAAGTTTTAATGTTGCTTCTTACTTTCAGTTGAAAAAACTTTTTTTTTTAAATTTAATTTCTGATCGTTTTTTAAATAATGCTTGGAAATACGGCGCCCCCTTCATAGAAATGTCCCTTACCCCAAAGAAACATCCTACACGGAAAGATTCTCCCGAGTAACCCCCTCCTCCAGCCCCCCCCCCCCAGAAAAAATTCTTCCTGAAAATGTCTGTATACTTCCCAATAACCAATACAATATTTAAGCAATGGGCAAAGTTCATAACTTGCAGCCCTTCCCCTGGGAACTGTGGGGGATTAAGTCATCGTAAAAGACATATTTATTAGATTTTCGACTATGCTGAACAAAATAGTTATCTCAAAATTTTAATTGTGTGAATTTGAGAAAAAAATGAGCGTGGGAGGGGGCCTAGTTGCCCTCCATTTTTTGGTCACTTAAAAAGGGCACTAGAATTTTTAATTTCTGTTCCAATGAGCCCTCCTAAAATATTCTAGGACCACTGGGTCAATACGATTACCCCTGGGTAAAAAAAAACAACAAAAAACAAACAAACAAATAAACACGCACCCGTGATGTTTCTTCTGGCAAAAAATGCAAAATTCTACATTTTTGTAGATAGGAGCTTAAAACCTCTACAGTAGGGTTCTCTGATACGTTGAATATAATGGTGTAAATTTCATTAAGGTTCTATAACTTTTAGGGGGTCTTTCCCCCTTTTTTCGAAAATCAGCCAAATTTTCTCAGGCGCGTAACTTTTGATGGGTAAGATTAAACTTGATGAAACCATTATATTTGAAATCAGAATTAAAATTTGATTCTTTTGATGTATCTATTGGTATCAAAATTCCGTTTTTTAGAGTTTCGGTTACCATTGAGGCGGGTCGCTCCTCACTTACAGTTCGTTACCATGAACTGTTTGAAAATGTGGAATTTTACATTTTTTGCCGGAAGAAAGATCACGGATGCGTGTTTATTTGTTGTTTCTTTTTTTTTTTTCAGGGGTAATTATATCGACCCAGTGGTCCTAGAATATCGTGGGAAGGCTCATTGGAACGGAAATTAAAAGTTCTAGTGCCCATTTTAAGTGACGAAAAAAATGGAGGGCAACTAGGCCCCCTCCCACTTTAATTTTTTCACCAAAGTCATCATCAAATTTTGAGATAGCCATTTTGTTCAGCATGGTCGAAAATATAATAACTATGTCTTTTAGGATGACTTAATCCCCGGAAGTCCTCGGGGGGAGGGCTGAAATTTATGAACTTTACCCAATGTTAATATATAGTATTGGTTATTGGGAAGTATACAGACGTTTTCTGGGGGGATTTTTTCCGGTAGTGTTGGGGAGGGTTGGGGGTTATGTGGAGGGATTTTTCCATGAATGAATTGTTCATGGAGGAAGGGACATTGCTATGAAGGGGACGCCGGATTTCCCAGCAGTATTTAAAAAAAGATCAGAAATTAAATTAAAAAAAACAAGTTTTACAACTAAAAGTAAGCAGCAACATCAAAACTTAAAACAAACAGAAAATATTACGTATATGATTGGATTCACCCCGTAGTCATTACCTCCCTCTTTAAGCCAAAGATTTTTTAGTACATTCATAAGAGCTATTTATTCTAATTAACAGTTTTTGTGATTAAGCGGTAATTTTTAAAGAATTAATTAAAAAAACTTTCCAAAAAATAAGTTTTTCAAAGAAAAGTAAAGGCCATTTTAAACTTAAGCTCAGGAGATAAAAATACATGTTAAAATTAAAACTCAAAACGACCAGAAATCAAACAGTTCGTGGTGACGAACTGTAAGTAAGGAGCGACCCGGCTCAATGGTAACCAAAACTCTAGAAAACGGGTCTTTGATACCAATAGATACATCAAAAGAATCAGATTTCAATGCTGATTTCAAATATGCTGGAGGATCTGTACATGAAGGAAGTTTTCATGGGAGAAGGGAAATTGCCAGAAATTGCCAAGCGATACGGCTCAATAGTAATCGAAACTTTTAAAAACTGAATTTTGATGTCAATAAATGTATCAAAAGAATGTGTTTATAATGCTGATTCTAAATATATAAATTTTATTAGGTTTAGTATTACTCATCAAAGGCAACGAGCCTGAGAAAATTTACCAGATTTTTTAAATAGGGGGAAAACATCCCCTACAAGGGAAAGAATTTTAATGAAAATCACACCGTCAGATTCAGCGTATCAGAAAACCCTTTTAAATAGGTTTCAAGCTCGTATCTGCAAAAATCTACAACTTTGTATTTTTTGCTAGAAGAAAAACATACGAATATAGAAGTTAGTTACGTAAGTTAATTTGTAAATTACGTCATAACCAAATTTAGAGACATCCATTTAGCAAAAGAAAAGTAAAATTTTTATGCAAATTTTGTTAACTTATTCAATGACGGTGAGCCAAAATAAAAGCTGCATTAACTAAAAACGATCAGAAATTAAATAAAAAAAGAAGTTTTTTCAACTGAAAGTAAGGAATGATATTAAAACTTAAAACGAACAGAAATTATTCCTTATATGAAAAGGGTTGTCCCCTCCTTAAAGCCTCGCTCTTTACGCTAAATTTTGACTTTGTCTCACAACTTTATTTTTTAAAACAATAAAAAACTTTAGCGTAAAGAGCGAGGCATTGAGGAGAGGACAACCCCTTTCATATACGGAATAATTTCTGTTCGTTTTAAGTTTTAATGTCGCTCCTTACTTTCAGTTTAAAAAACTTGTTTTTTTTATTTAATCACTATTAAAGAATAAATGAAACCCAAACGAACAGAAATTAAATAAACAATCATAGCAAAAAACATACAACAAGTAATAATATAAATGAATAAATAGATCTTCAAGCGAGTAATGCTTAGATTGAATATAAAAATCAAGCTTAAAACGAAAAAACATATTTTGCTATTAAAGTATAAATGAAACTTAAAACGAACAGAAATTAAATAAACAATCAATGCGAACAAACATACAATATGTATTAAAGTAAATGAATAAATAAATCTTAAAGCGTAAAGCGATTCAAATTTGATTTGTATATTCAATTTTAGTTTCACTCGCTTTAAGATTTATTTATTCATTTACTTTAATACATATTGTATGTTTGTTCGCATTGATTGTTTATTTAATTTCTGTTCGTTTTAAGTTTCATTTATACTTTAATAGCAAAATGTTTTTTTTCGTTTTAAGCTTGATCACTCTTAAACATCCAGAAACGATGGTCCCATAATATGGAATAGTTTTTACCATGTCTAATGCATTTTATCACGATCAGGTATGACCTTAGGTATCCAGTGTGCGAAGAACCTGACCTCGTCTTCAGGACGATGATACACCCCTTCAAATTTAGGACACTTAAATTCTTCTAGATTGAGAAGTGGATTCCTAGGTTCACAATTTTGAATTAAAACTTTATCTGTAGGTACATTACCCTTTGCATGGAGTGCTTCAAATCAGAAAAAGCTGCAAATTTCACTGACTTCCTCCTGAACATTTCTCAGTTCCTGGCCACTATTATTAAGTGGCGTAATCACTCTATAGTAGAATCCCAGTCTGTTTATACGATGTAATGTAGTACTCCACAAGCTTTTATCATACTCATACGTGTTGTAGTTCACTATCCAATGATAACAGTCAATTTCTTCAAGTTCCATTGACAATAATAAAAAATGCACATTCAAATATAACACCACAAGATGATTTTTTCAAACCGACAAAAATTCTGTGTCATAGAGTCCTATCATCTTGGAAGGTATTAATGTACTTGTTAAGAAGAGAAATACATCATCAAACTTTTATACCTTCTCTCAAGGTCGAATGGAGTTATGGCTAAGGGGGATGACTCCTAAAACCATCTGAATTCATTTTGGGGAGGAGTCATAAAACCCTTAGAATTCATTGCGGGGAGAAGTCATAGAACTCTCGGTATCTCTTGCATGCACATGAAGTCTGGAAATTACATTTTAAGATATGTACAAAAGAAAAAGATAAAAAATAAATAAAGTTGAATAATTTCGAAGTTTAAAAAAAAAAATAGTTTGTTTTATGAAAAAAAAATTTATTGAATTAGAACCATCAGTCCTCATCATTATGAGTATCCAAAACTGGACTTAAGTTTCACATTTGAACTAGAGAATTGTATTTTCCATAATTTTCTTAAAAGAAACTAGAGTTTACGGTCACAAAACCCTCATTAGCTCAGATTTTAAGAAAATAGTTTTATTTTTCGATCCAAAAATAGACTTAAGTTTCACATTTGAACCAGAGAATTGTATTTTCCATAATTTTCTTACAAAAAACTAGAGTTTACGGTCAAAAAAAGCTTAATAGCTCAGATTTTACAGAAATAGTGTCTGACAATAGATATTTTCTCAAACTCATAGCTTTTGACTGTCAACACTAAAGTTAATGAATCCTAAATCTTTTGGAAACAGCCTCTATTTTCTGTCCGTTTTTAAGTTTTGATGTTGCTCCTTACTTTCAGTTGAAGAAACTATATTCCAATTCTTGCATTTCACGAAAGAAATTCAAAATGAACTTTGAAAAATTAAGAGAATGTAACTGTGACAAGGTAAAGCACAACAAAACATTACTGAAATATTCCAACTCTTGCATTTCAACGAAAGAAATTCAAAATGAACTATGAAAATCAACAGAATGTAACTGTGACAAGGTAAAGCACAACAAAACACTACTGAAATATTCCAACTCTTGCATTTCACGACAGAAATTCAAAATGAATTTCGAAAAATCAAGAGAATGTAACTGTGACAAGGTAAAGCACAACAAGTCACTACTGAAATATTCCAACTCTTGCATTTCAACGAAAGAAATCCGAAATTAACTTTGAAAAATCATGAGAATGTAGCTGTGAAAAGTTAAACCACGACAAGACACTACTGAAATATTCCAATTCTTGCATTTCACGAAATAAATTCAAAATGAACTTCGAAAAATTAAGAGAATTTAACTGTGACAAGGTAAGGCACAACAAAACACTAGTGAAATATTCCAACTCTTACATTTCAATGAAAGAAATTCAAAATGAACTATGAAAATCAACAGAATGTAACTGTGACAAGGTAAAGCACAACAAAACACTACTGAAATATTCCAACTCTTGCATTTCACGACAGCAATTCAAAATGAACTTCGAAAAATCAAGAGAATGTAACTGTGACAAGGTAGCACAACAAGTCACTACTGAAATATTCCAACTCTTGCATTTCAACGAAAGAAATCCGAAATGAACTTTGAAAAATCATGAGAATGTAGCTGTGACAAGGTAAACCACGACAAGACACTACTGAAATATTCCAATTCTTGAATTTCACGAAAGAAATTCAAAATGGACTTTGAATAATAAAGAGAATGTAACTGTGACAAGGTAAAGCACAACAAAACACTACTGAAATATTCCAACTCTTGCATTTCAATGAAAGAAATTCAAAATGAACTATGAAAATCAACAGAATGTAACTCTGACAAGGTAAAGCACAACAAAACACTACTGAAATATTCCAACTCTTGCATTTCAATGAAAGAAATTCAAAATGAACTATGAAAATCAACAGAATGTAACTTTGACAAGGTAAAGCACAACAAAACACTACTTAAATATTCCAACTCTTGCATTTCACGACAGAAATTCAAAATGAACTTCGAAAAATTAAGAGAATGTAACTGTGATAAGGTAAAGCACAACAAGTCACTACTGAAATATTCCAACTCTTGCTTTTCAACGAAAGAAATCCAAAATGAACTTTGAAAAATCATGAGAATGTAGCTGTGACAAGGTAAACCACGACGAGACACTACTGAAATATTCCAACTCTTGCATTTCAAGGAAGAAATCCAAAATGAAGTTTGAAAAATCAAGAGAATGTAACTGTGACAAGGTAAAGCACAACAAAACACTACTGAAATATTCCAACTCTTGCATTTCAATGAAAGAAATTCAAAATGAACTATGAAAATCAACAGAATGTAACTGTGATAAGATAAAGCACAACAAAACACTACTGAAATATTCCAACTCTTGCATTTCACGACAGAAATTCAAAATGAACTTCGAAAAACCAAGAGAATGTAACTGTGACAAGGTAAAGTGCAACAAGTCACTACTGAAATATTCCAACTCTTGTATTTTACGAAATAAATTCAAAATGAACTTTGAAAAATCATGAGAATGTAGCTGTGACAAGGTAAATCACGACAAGACACTACTGAAATATTCCAATTCTTGTATTTCACGAAAGAAATTCAAAATGAACTTTGAAAATTTAAGAGAATGTAACTGTGACAAGGTAAAGAACAACAAAACACTACTGAAATATTCCAACTCTTTCATTTCAATGAAAGAAATTCAAAATGAACTATGAAAATCAACAGAATGTAACTGTGACAAGGTAAAGCACAACAAAACACTACTGAAATATTCCAACTCTTGCATTTCACGACAGAAATTCAAAAAGAACTTCGAAAAATCAAGAGAATGTAACTGTGACAAGGTAAAGCACAACAAGTCACTTTTGAAATATTCCAACTCTTGCATTTCACGACAGAAATTCAAAATGAACTTTGAAAAATCATGAGAATGTAGCTGTGACAAGGTAAACCACGACAAGACACTACTGAAATATTCCAGTTCTTGCATTTCACGAAAGAAATTCACCCTCCCCTGCTCTCAGAAATGTGGGAACGAAGGGCCTCTGAGCCTTCCCCTTGAGGCAGATCCCATTTATTTTCGATTCTGAGCATTTTTGATTTTCCCTCCAAAATTGACCCCCCCCCCTCCCCGGCCCTCAGAAAAGGCGGAAGGAAGGGCCGCAGAGCCTTGCCCGTGAGGCAGATCCCATTTATTTTAGATTCTGAATATTTTTAGTTTTCCCTCCAAAATTGACCCCCCCTCTCCTGCCCTCAGAAATGGGGTAACGAAGGGCCTCTGAGCCTTCCCCTTGAGGCAGATCCCATTTATTTTCGATTCTGAGTATTTTTGGTTTTCCCTCCAAAATTGAACCCCCCCCTCCCCTGCCCTCAGAAATGGGGGTACGAAGGGCCTCTGAGCCTTCCCCTTGAGCCAGATCCCTTTTATTTTCGCTTCTGAGTATTTTTGGTTTTCCCTCCAAAGTTGACCTCCCTCCCCCCCCTCATCTGCCCTCAGAAATGGGGGAACGACGGGCCTCTGAGCCGTCCCCTTGAGGCCGATCCCGTTCATTTTCGAATCTGAGCATTTTTTGTTGTCCCACCAATATTGACCCCCCCTTTCCGGCCGTCATAAGAGGGGGTACTATGAGCCTCAGACCCTTGTTCGTGGCATATATCCCATGTATTTTCGATTCTGAACATTTTTGGTTTTTCCTCCCAAATTTACCCTTCACCTTAAAAAATTATCCAATCACCAATTACCCTTTTGTGCAAATTCCACTTAATGAATTCCGATTGTAAAAACGTGTTTAATCATGTTACCTAACCCACAGTACGGTAATTTGATTTGTATAGCCTACTGCCAGGAGCCAGTGGGGGGATACTTGCTCGTAACTACTTATCACCTTAACCCTTTTATTTATCGTCAAGCAAATGCTCTAAGAATATTTTATTCAGAGATTTCACGTGAAAAAATTATCCAATCACTAATTACCGCTTTTTTGCAAATGTCTATCAAACGCCAAGGAACGTAATCTCACCGAACACGTCAAACTGTTTCCACAGACTTCAAAAATGGAACTGTGGATAACACATGGGTGATTGACAGCTTTCCCTAAAAAACCTTTCCTAATAACCAGTCTGATAATCTGCCTTGGTAATCTGTCTTGGAAAGCTGCCAGGGAACGTAAAGGCCGCAAATAACATGGAGATTGCTATACCCGTGAACAAAATGGTACCTCTTACCCTACTCCTATCCTTGCCAAAAAAAACAGGGTTTGACGATTACTTCATACACACAGAACCTATTTCAGAATTTCTCTACTTACACGTATACCTTGCAAATTGTAACCTACAATAAACATTACGCAGTTGCAAACGCGATAAAAGAACTTGTGTCGTGTGGGTCACGTGTGGGATAGGGTTGCCTGTGTTGCTCCGCAACTGAAACATCTGGGTTACTGTTGCTGAAATACTCTGCAGAGTCTTGGAACCAGGGGGGGGGAGGCAAAATTGCTACCAATTTTTCAAAATCAACTGAAAATGACAGTGAAAAATGAAAAATGAGCCACATAGTACAATTAAGGTAAAGATAGAATAAAAAAAAATGACCTGTTTTTGTGGATGCTTGAATTGTGCCGACTTAGTTTTGACAAGATTTTTGAAGAAACTAAATTTCAGCTTGGGGGGGACTGGAGTCTGAAGGTGTGGGAGCAGTCTGGAAGGTACAATCCATAGGGGAGGGCATTTTTTCAATCCATATATTTGAATCCACGTACACTTCCATCAAAAGTTCTATAGTAATAGGATTATAAAAATTTCTCGTATTTTTTTTTCCAATATATAAATAGCAAGCCAATAGCTTGATTCTTATTCTTTCTTTACTAGATTGCAGTGAATGCTGAAACCATGATAATTACAAGCCAAAATCTTGATTTTTAAGAATTTTTTGTACAAGTATTCTAAGTAAAAGGTATTCAAGTAAGCTAAGTCAATTAAAAACAAACATAAATTATTAAAAAAAATCCTACAAAACCAGTTTTCAAAGAAAAACAAAGAGCTGCATTAGACCTACAAGTGGAAATAAAGCCAAATAGTAATTCAAGCATAAAACAAACATAAATTACTATCAATAAATAATGAAACCCAAAGCAAATAAAAATTATAATAATCAATCAATTTAAAATCAAAAGGAACAGAAACTATCAAAAGCAGGAGCAGGGATAACACCTCCCATGCCTTGTGAAAACCAGAACGTCATTTGGACTTTACTGAAAACAAAATTAAAAGCTAAGCTCGAAATAAGAATTGTTTTAAGTTAAATTAAATTCATTTTCGAAAAAACTGAGGGTCATAGACCCTCTTAACTGCAAGTAGAGTAGGAACTACCATTTCTATGGGGCCCCCGTACCAAACAGGTTTTTTCTGATAGATATTCTATTCTACTGGTCATTACACTCTTTTTTTGCCAAGAGATTTACGCAATTTCAAAGTTCAATGTCTTATTTTTAGTGATAAACCAAAACCAGCATGTCTTGTTTCGCTGTTATACAATTATTTTTTGTATATATTCAGGTTTCAAATTAGATTCTTCAACAGTTTTGAATAGTTTATTCAACTTAACACTACTGACATTTTTTGTAAACATTTACATAGAAAATGGATAATTCTAAGCAATTTCTGGTGAGTAAAATTTTCTCATTATTATAATAGCCTTCCCCTTGAGGCAGATCCCATTTATTTTCGATTCTGAGCATTTTTGATTTTCCCTACAAAATTGACCCCCCTCCCTCCCCTGCCCTCAGAAATGGAGGAAGGAAGGGCCTCTGAGCCTTGCCCTTGAGGCAGATCCCATTTATTTTCGATTCTGAGTATTTTTAGTTTTCCCTCCAAAATTGACCCCCCCTCTCCTGCCCTCAGAAATGGGGTAACGAAGGGCCTCTGAGCCTTCCCCTTGAGGCAGATCCCATTTATTTTCGATTCTGAGTATTTTTGGTTTTCCCTCCAAAATTGAACCCCCCTCCCCTGCCCTCAGAAATGGGGGAACGAAGGGCCTCTGAGCCTTCCCCTTGAGGCAAATCCCATTTATTTTCGACTCTGAGTATTTTTGGTTTTCCATCCAAAATTGACCTCCCTCCCCCCCTCATCTGCCCTCAGAAATGGGGGAACGAAGGGCCTCTGAGCCTTGCCCTTGAGGCAGATCCCATTTTTTTTCGATTCTGAGCATTTTTGATTTTCCCTCCAAAATTGACCCCCTCCTCCCCTGCCGTCAGAAATGGGGGAACGAAGGGCCTCTGAGCCTTCCCCGTGAGGCACATTCCATTTATTTTCGATTCTGAGTATTTTTTGGTTTTCCCTCCAAAATTGACCCTTCACGTAAAAAAATTATCCAATCCCTAATTACCCTTTTGTGCAAATGTCAATCAATGAAGTCCGATTGTAAAAACGTGTTTAATCATGTTACCTAACCCACAGTACAGCAATTTGATATGCGTAGCCTACTGCCAGGAACCAGTGGGGGGATCCTTGCTCGTAATTGTTAATCACCTTAACCCTTTTATCCATCGTCAAGTACATGCTCCAAAAATATTTTATTCAGAGATTTCACGTTAAAAAATTATCCAATCACTAATTACCCCTTTTTCGCAAATGTACATCAAACGCCATGGAACGTAATCTCACCGAACACGTCAAACTGTTTCCACAGACTTCAAAAATGGAACTGTGGATAACACATGGGTGATTGACAGCTTTCCCTAAAAAACCTTTCCTAATAACCAGTCTGATAATCTGCCTTGGTAATCTGTCTTGGAAAGCTGCCAGGGAACGTAAAGGCCGCAAATAACATGGAGATTGCTATACCCGTGAGCAAAATGGTACCTCTTACCCTACTCCTATCCTTGCCAAAAAAAACAGGGTTTGACGATTACTTCATACACACAGAACCTATTTCAGAATTTCTCTACTTACACGTATACCTTGCAAATTGTAACCTACAATAAACATTACGCAGTTGCAAACGCGATAAAAGAACTTGTGTCGTGTGGGTCACGTGTGGGATAGGGTTGCCTGTGTTGCTCCGCAACTGAAACATCTGGGTTACTGTTGCTGAAATACTCTGCAGAGTCTTGGAACCAGGGGGGGAGGCAAAATTGCTACCAATTTTTCAAAAACAACTGAAAATGACAGTGAAAAATGAAAAATGAGCCACAGAGTACAATTAAGGTAAATATATACTAAAAAAAAATGACCTGTTTTTGTGGATGCTTGAATTGTGCCGACTTAGTTTTGACAAGATTTTTGAAGAAACTAAATTTCAGCTTGGGGGGGACTGGAGTCTGAAGGTGTGGGAGCAGTCTGGAAGGTACAATCCATAGGGGAGGGCATTTTTTCAATCCATATATTTGAATCCACGTACACTTCCATCAAAAGTTCTATAGTAATAGGATTATAAAAATTTCTCGTATTTTTTTTTCCAATATATAAATAGCAAGCCAATAGCTTGATTCTTATTCTTTCTTTACTAGATTGCAGTGAATGCTGAAACCATGATAATTACAAGCCAAAATCTTGATTTTTAAGAATTTTTTTTACAAGTATTCTAAGTAAAAGGTATTCAAGTAAGCTAAGTCAATTAAAAACAAACATAAATTATTAAAAAAAATCCTACAAAACCAGTTTTCAAAGAAAAACAAAGAGCTGCATTAGACCTACAAGTGGAAATAAAGCCAAATAGTAATTCAAGCATAAAACAAACATAAATTACTATCAATAAATAATGAAACCCAAAGCAAATAAAAATTATAATAATCAATCAATTTAAAATCAAAAGGAACAGAAACTATCAAAAGCAGGAGCAGGGATAACACCTCCCATGCCTTGTGAAAACCAGAACGTCATTTGGACTTTACTGAAAACAAAATTAAAAGCTAAGCTCGAAATAAGAATTGTTTTAAGTTAAATTAAATTCATTTTCGAAAAAACTGAGGGTCATAGACCCTCTTAACTGCAAGTAGAGAAGGAAGTACCATTTCTATGGGGCCCCCGTACCAAACAGGTTTTTTCTGATAGATATTCTATTCTACTGGTCATTACACTCTTTCTTTGCCAAGAGATTTACGCAATTTCAAAGTTCAATGTCTTATTTTTAGTGATAAACCAAAACCAGCATGTCTTGTTTCGCTGTTATGCAATTATTTTTTGTATATATTCAGGTTTCAAATTAGATTCTTCAACAGTTTTGAATAGTTTATTCAACTTAACACTAATGAAATTTTTTGTAAACATTTACATAGAAAATGTATAATTCTAAGCAATTTCTGGCGAGTAAAAATTTTCTCATTATTATAATAGAAAGTAATTGTCTTGTCATTAAGTTAAAGAAGAAAATCTTTCCTTACACTGTGTGATTACCTTTTTTAAAAAGTTTTGACTACTTAAGACGGACACTAGAACTAAGGATCCTTATGCACTTAGAAGCCTAATGTTTAGGAGCTGAAACCTCTACATAGATCTCTTATAGGCTGAAATTTAAGGTGCGATTTTTATCAAGATCAGTGGGCCTTTTTAGAGTTTCGGTTACTATTAACCTGATTTGTTCCTTACTTATAGTTCGTTACCATATACTGCTGGAAAATGTATTTCAGTGATATTTTAGATCATAGTAGCCTAATGGTGCTTTTAGTCTTTAGAAGAAGAACCAAAACAATTTAGAATTTATGCTGCTTACCTTAGTTTAATAGCTTAAAATCATTCTAAAAAATCTAAATTTGTAACAATGATTATTTTTTTTTGATAATAAAGGAAAATATAAATATTTATTTAATTTAAAAAAAAAAAAAATTACAGCTCCCCCTATTTTAACACCAGTTTTTTAATGCAAAAAAAAGGCACATATTGCACCCTGTGTAAATCAGAATAATCCATGGATTCTTAATCTTTATTACCCAAGGACCAAAATGGTCCCATTCCCCCTGCCAGCTTTTTAGCAGAAAGATAAGCATCTTGCAACTTTTTGAAGCAGAAGGCTTAGCTTTCGATCGGTAATTTGGGGTTAGAATAAAATGTTTATTATTTTAATGTATTAATTGTTACAAAATCTTCCTTTTTAAAGTTTCGGTTACTATTAACCTGATTTTTTCATTACTTATAGTTCGTTACCATGTACTGCTGGAAAATGTATTTCAGTAATATTTTAGATCATAGTAGTCTAATGATGCTTTTAGTCTTTAGAAGAAGAACCAAAACAATTTAGAATCTATTACGACTTCTTTCGTCTTCGATAAGTGCGTGGATAAAAATTCTAATTGGCATTTTTTGTTTTTAATTCACAAAATGGTTGGTTTAAGTTTTCTTTTACAAGATACTCAGGCAGGAAGGATGAGGTACATAGACAGGGAGTAGGGCTCATGAAAACTTACATATGAAAACTTAAATAATGTGTGGTTTTTTTTTATAGAAATGCATGATAAGCATTCCTTTATATACCAATATTAACAAAAAAAACAATTAACAAAATTAGCGGTATAAAAAGGAATGCTTATCATCCATTTCTATAAAAAAAAAGAAAAGAACTACATACGTGATTAATCTTACAAGTTAAATGGTACCTCGGTAATTTGGGGTTAGAATAAAATGTTGATTCTTTTAATGTATTAATTGTTACAAAAGCTTCCTTTTTAGAGTTTCGGTTACTATTAACCTGATATGTTCCTTACTTATAGTTCGTTACCATGTACTGTTGGAAAATGTATTTCAGTGATATTTTAGATCATAGTAGCCTAATGGTGCTTTTAGTCTTTAGAAGAAGAACCAAAACAATTTAGAATCTATACTGCTTACCTTAGTTTAAGAGCTGAAATTCATTCTAAAAAATCTAAATTTGTAACAATGAGTATTTTATTTTGATAATAAATGAAAATATAAATATTTATTTAATTGAAAAAAAAAATTTTTTAAACTACTTTAGATGCCTAAAATAAACTTAATTATTTTACAAACTCATAATGTACTTTTGCTACATGCTACATTTCGCCCTTTTTTCAAGGAAGCGGATACATGCAATAACCCCCTTCTGAAAAGAAAGCAAGATATAGCGAAGGTGTATTAATGCAAGCTGCAAGACCATCAATTATCAAATATGCCGGTAGAATTACACACGATCTGGACCATCCAAAGAGCACCCAACTTATAGTGACAGAGCCCTCTAGCCCCAGTGTTAGCTCCACGCAAGCTGGAAGGAAGTTGAAGAGAGAATGGACTGCTTCTCATAATGCCTCAGCTCATCCTACTGAAGATCGTGAGCTTGACTCCCTTCATGTTTTGCCAAGGAGTTCAGATATAGAAGCCCAGTCAGAATTTGTAAGTATATACATAATTTTTTTTTCTATCCCTATTTTCAAAAATAAGGTAAATTTTCTCAGGCGCATAGCTTGTGATGAGTAAAACTTAAAATTTGTTTCTAAACTATTTCATTTTCTTTCATTAACCAAATTAACGGTATATAAAGTAATGCTTATAACGCATTTCTATAAAAAAAACCTTACCTTTTAACTTCTAACCAAGACGCATTCTAATGAAATAATTCCAATATTCCTTTTAAAAAAAAACTAACTATTTGAAAAAAAAACAAAACGATTTGCTATTTCACAGTTGGCAAGCACTCTTTAAACTGGTATTATTTCGCTAAGCTTTTGCGCGCATCCGCTCCTTATCAGATCTCCCATCGCTAAATTTGAATTTTAATCCGCTCTATAGCTATAATTTGAATTCTAAGTGGGCTTCGTGTGACAGGATGTGTATTTCCGATAAGATATAATGGCAACTGATCTGATGTTTTTTAACACTCATTAAGTATGCGTTAAGTGTTGCCAGGAAACAGTGATTTGGGTAGAATCATTAAATTTAAATACAGATGTGGATTAAAAACTGACTTGGAGGCTGTGCTATTTGAAGAGTGCTTAGAAGGCCGAGATTCCCAACGCGAAAGGGTATCGATCCTCCTACCTCGAAGGAAGCTCCCGGGTCCCACGGGTCCCCCCCGGGAGGGTTTGGGAGAGCGGAGGGGGGAGGGGGGCTCTAAAAAGGACCATCCAAAATTTTAATTGACAAAATTTTTTAACTATAAAAAAAAATGGTTATTTTAAATAAAAAATAGAAAACTTTTTTTTTCTACAGATTAAAAATATAGCACCACCAGCGACACCATTGAGTGATGAAGTGAAACACTTAGGTGTTTTCGAGAAAGAATTTGAGGCTGTTCTATTTGAACAGTGTTGTGAAGTCCGATACCCCCAACTCGAAAAGGTATCGATCCTCCTACCTCGAAGGAAGCTCCTGGTTCCCAAGGATCCGCCCCGGGTGGGGTTGGGGGAGGGGGGAGGGCGACTCTAAAAGGACCATCCAACATTTTAATTGACAAAATTTATTAACTATAAAAAAACATTATTATTTTACATAAAAAATAAAAAACTTTTTTTTTCTACAGGTTAAAAATATAGCACCACCACCAACACCATTGAGTGATGAAGCAAGTATATGTAAAGAAACAATTCTGTCACAACCAGCAGAGTTCAGGGATGTACCTATACTGGTTCTAGAGAATTTGGAGTGGTATAGAGGGTTACTCAATGATTTTTTTGGGGAAATGGCCAGGTTGGAGGACTTAACTTGCGATATTGACATGCTCGAAGACCCAGAGTGGGCAGATTGTTTCATGCGTGAACATTTAGGTGATGCTACAAGTAAATCTGAACCGGGTCCTCATAACGAAATTCCATCAGAGGACAATACAGGCTGGCTCGATCAATTGTCCCCAAACACCTTGGAATATGTACTAGGGAACCTCATGTCACATCCCCCCAATGTGATTGAACAGACTGGGAGTGGTGTTATTGACAATTCTCTGTCACCCTCCTCCACCATTCCACTAAATAGTATAGATAGTAGTAGTAATACAACAGCAGCTTATTTATCCGGAGACATTTTTAATGACCACTTTACTATTAGTGAATTGAGTCCTGAACAAACAGGGACAGGACAAAAAAATAGTGTTACGTCCCCGGAATTGCCTGATTTTTATCTGTTAGAATCTGCTCTAAGCCATTTGCAAACATACAGGGTAGATTTTAGCGTTCCCGAGGAAAACGCGAGCATTATTTTAAATTACCCCGTGAAAGTTCTCCATAGCTATATTGACAGAATTCGAGCACTTATTGAGATTCAGATCCAGAATTGGGGAGGTCGAGGGGGAATTAAAGCATCGGTGAATCAAAAAGTTTATTTACAAAAGGGGACATCCGGGGACGTTTTTTATTTTCATTTTTCGACAGGCAACCAGACTTTCTACCCAGGTCTAAACGATTTTGAAGACAACTTTTTCAACTGTGTAAAAAAACTAATATCAACTTTGGACACGTGTCATGAGAGAGGGAGTGGTTCCACCATTTTATATATTGAACACATGGATCTTAATCTCAGTAGATTTAAAAAAAAACTTTATTTTTAGGGGTGGGAGAGGTAAAGGAATAAAATGCCATCCAGATTTGTCGGCTACCAAAGGAGTTCAGAGTTTCAGTTTTGACACTGTACTGCAATGCTTTAAATATGAGTTTTTAGCAATCTAGGGGTTGGGGGAGGGGGGAGGGGGGCTCTAAAAAGGACCATCCAACATTTTAATTGACAAAGTTTATTAACTATAAAAAAAATAATGGTTATCTTACATAAAAAATAAAAAAAAAATTTTTCTACAGATTAAAGATATAGCACCACCAGCGACACCATTGAGTGATGAAGCAAGTATATTTACAGAACCAATTCTGTCACCACCAGCAGAGTTCAGGGATGAACCTATACTAGTTCTAGAGAATTTGGAGTGGCATAGAGGGTTCCTTAATGATGTTTTTGGGGAAATGGCCAGCCTGGAGGACTTAACTTGCGATATTGACATGCTTGAGGACCCAAAGTGGGCAGATAGTTTCATGCCTGAACATTTAGGTGATGTTATAAGTAAATTTTAACCGAGTCCTCGTAGTGAAATTCCATCAGAGGACAATACAGACTGGCTCGATCAATTGTTCCAAAACACCTAAGAATATGTACTAGGGAACCTCATGTCACATCCCTCCAATGCGATTGAACAGACTCATATGATTGAACAATGTCATATGAAATATGAGTTTTTAGCAGCAGCCCATAAGACATTAAAAGATGAATCATCAATGAAAAATCTTGACAGACTTGCTCGCAACGGTGGGAAAAATTTTCCTAAAGTAAATTTTTTTTTTTTAGTAATAAAGTAGCGGGTTTCATTATATTAATTAAGAATTTTTGAAACAGAAATGTAAAAGGGGGGGGTGGAGGGAGGTTGTCTCAATGATGACACTGAATGGTTATCTGGGGAGAAAAAAACAAATAAAAAAGTATCTTAGTACTCCGCGAGAATACCGATAATGGAAAATATTTAAAACTGTGTCTGGATTATTTACGAACCCCGAAAAGATATAAAGCCTTATGGTCATTTTTCCCCATCATTGCAATAAGTCCACTCTTATGTCAAAGTATTCAGAAAGGTGAATGCTTCTATTGCCCTATATGTATTTCCCCATTTAGAGCTGAGCGAACGTTCTCAGATCACATGAACCATTGCAAAATTCATGGAAATCAGAGACTTGAAATGCCGGCAGAAGGCAGAGACACTTTACAATTTAAAAATTTTCAAAATTCTCTTCTGCAATCTGATAAAGTGTCTTTTGATTGTGAAACAAGACTGGTTGAGGTATCGAACCCATCAAGGCCAAATAAAGTCAAGGAACACAAACTAGTTGCGTGTTCCTATGCGCACGCCCGTCGTGATGCCAACAATAAAGTGAAATGGGAAGAGTTTTTTTACTATGGACGAGGAGGACATCATTGAATAGCTAGGGATTTATATCGAAAACATGGACCAAGATATAAGATTTCAATAGTGTCATTCAAATTATACACTAACCTTATCGGGAACGCAATGGATTGTGCTGGAAAAGGGGACACTAATCTATGTTTGAATGTAGACACTTGCTCTACAAGATGTGGTGCATGACAATAATCACCTAACTGATCCTAATTCAATGGGAAAAAGTACCTTTCGAGAGTGGGCTCACAATTCGTGTAATTTAAAAATTAAACAACAACTTTTTCTACTGATTTTTATACATAGCTCTAACTACGGTCTAAAGTATTTGCTACCAACATTGGTACATCTTCAAACAAATAGAACAGTAGATAATGATGCAAGGGCGATAGACAGCTTAACGTACAAAATCATACCTAAATCATCGGAAAAGTTGCTTGTTTTGGAATTTATGTGGAAATTTGTTGAAGCCGAAGTTGAGTACACGAATAAAATTCGCTTTTTAGATTCCTACAGTTTTTTCCCCAAATCATTGAGCGAATTAATTCAAGTGCACAAAAACGATGACGGCTGCTATGCTTTCCCCCTTCTCAAGCAACAATTTCCAAATGATTTATATGATTTGTTAACGGTCAAGGGCATCTATCCTTATGATTATTATTGTTCCATGTCGAGATTCGCCGAGGAGACTATTCCTTGAATTGAATCATTTTATGACATTTTTCCCGACCAGAGGTTCACCCCTGAAGCCTACAGTGGTGCATCATTAGTTTGGGTTAAGTGAGGACGTTAAAACGGATTTGACTACTGCTGGCAGTCGTTGACTAGTTATAAGATAGACGACTTATATATTATGTGAAAATACAGAGACAACATCTGCGGGGAATTAAATATTGATTCGGGCTATTATTTTTCTTCGCCTCATCTAGTGATGGACCTCATCCTGAAAATTAGTGGGGAAAAAATGGGCTAATCACTGACATTGATCAGCATCTGTTCATCGAGAGGTCAATGAGGGGGGTTTTGTTTTTCACGGAGACCGTATCTTGGAAACCGATCCAACAGGAGAGAAGACGGGGACAAAATCGGATGCAGTTTTCCTCGACATGAATTCTCTCTACCCCTCGGCCATGTCCCACTATGCGCTACCTTGCGGTGGCTATAAATGGCTCAATGACCCTCAAGCTCCCCATTTCCCCAACATTAACAGTGTTGAGGAGAATGGGCTGGTTGGATGGTTTCTTGAAATTAATGGAGATACCGGTCGAGCTTCACGATTCAGTAAAGGATTTGGTTTTTCCATGTATCAATATACCTGTGATTAAGGACTCTTTGAGTCCTCGCAATAGGCGTTCAGTCGAGGTGGACGGATTGTATTGGGCATCTTCAAAACAAAAACTTATTGCTGACCTTCTGCTAAAAAAAAACATATTTGTACAACAATTATAGTTAAAATGGATGTTCAACAATTGTTTCAACGTCAAAAAGGTTCACCAAGCACTCGAGTTTAGTCAAAAACCATATTTAAAAACATTTGTTGACACTTTTGTCAGCAAACGTTCTGCAGCACAGACGAAAGCCGAAAAAGAAATTTATAAACTCATTTTGAATTCGGCATTCGGCAAAATGTGTGAGAGTGTTCCCAATAGGAATCGTTGTGACGTTGTGACCGATCCAGAACAGTGTGCTCGAATTATTGCCGATCTCAATTACACTTCCTTTACAATCATTGGCCCGGACATGGTACTTTTGAATAGGAAAAAAAGACGCATTGTCTTGAATAAAAATACTGCTGCAGGCAGTGCTATCTTGGAGATCTCAAAAAAGATCATGTTGGAATTCTACTACAATATGGCTAGGCTACAGTGGCCGGAAAAGGGGCAAGTAGAGGTCTGCTACGGTGACACGGATTCTCTACTGCTCAAAGTAAAAACACCAAATCTAATTGATGATTTGGCGCACGGTGAAATTATCAGCTCACGGACGGACTACACCAATTGGAGTGGTGGTCTTTACCCTGAGCTAGTGAAACGTCGGGCGCCCAATAAGATTTTATTTTTTAAATCTTAACCAGGACGCGACCTGATTTCTTGTGGTACGTTTTTAGGTCCGAAGGTGTACTTTATACAGACACACGACGAGAAAATCAAGAAACTTTGCAAAGGAGAATCCATGTACTATGTGAACAAGAATTTCGACATGAACATTTATAGGAATTGTATTGTTCAAAATGCAATTCCACGAGCCAAATTGTTGGCAATTCGTTCATTGAAGTACAAGAACTATACTGTAAATGTAGAGAAAATAGCCATGAGTACCATTTCCGACAAGGTCTTTGTTTGTCAAGATGGTGTGACCACCCTCCCCCTTAGACACTATTTAACTTCAGACCGGATCGAATGTATTGCCCATAGGGAAAGTCTCGGTTTAAATAAAGTCCTGTAAATTATTTCCTAAAAACTTTTGGGGTGGGGGGCCTCGCGGCCTTTGGGGGGGGGGGGGGGGGCTCGCGGCCCGGGGGGGGGGATTCCGCCAGCGCGGGGGCGCACCGTCACCAAAGTTATCTTTTTTTTTGGACTTAGAGCAGATTTTTTTTTTTTCAAGTGCCATCTCTCTAATTTCATGTTTTTTCCTCTATAAAAAAAGTGTTTTTTCTCTGTGTGTGTGTGTGTGTACCTATGTAAATGTTGTTGTATTTTTTTTTTTATTATAAATAAATTTAAAAAAGTGTATTTTTTAAAGTGCTCTCTCTCTCTAATTTAATGTTGTATTTTTTTTCTCTATAAATAAACAAAAAAAAGTGTTTTTTCTCTGTATTACCATTTAAACGTTGTATTTTTTATTATGAATAAATTTTAAAAAGTGTATTTTTTTTCAATGTATTGTTACTTTTTTATGTGCATATAATAAAAGAAAAAAATAAGATTCTTTGTTCGTCTTCTTCTTGAAGAACAGAGTAGTAGTAGTAGGGAAAAAAATTATTTAGTCATTAGACAATTAGGGTCTACAGTTAGTTGTCCAGGTGAACTGTTGAAGAGAAAATGCATCCATATAAAACACCAATCAGATAGTTTCTGTTTGGGCCCTAAATGTCAGGCAAAACAACATTTTGAAATAAAATAATAAAAAATTGCGATAAAATGTATGCAGAAAAGCCGAAAAAAATCTACTATTGCTATAGTATATGGCAGGAGTCACACACTAAAATAAAAGCAATTGCTGCTGCCATGGGATCGGTGCAGATACAGTTCATACAGGGACTTGATGTTTTCAAAATTATTGAACCAAACTCTTGGCTGATCATTGACGATCTGGCTGAATCTTTTGAACAATGGTCCCAGCAAATGCTGCAATTGTTCACTGTTCGCTCTCATCATGAACAGATTTCCGTTACTAAGGTTCTACACAATCTCTTTCATCAGAGCAAATGTATGCGAACACTTGCTTTGAACTGTACCTACTATATCATCTACAGAGTTGTTCGTGATTCTAGCTCGCTAATAACCCTCAATAAACAAATCCATCCAGGAGCCCCTAAATTTCTGCTCTCAGCATACAATCAGGCAACTAATAAACCCCACGGCTACATTCTATTGGATCTTAATCAAAATATACCCGAGGATCTGCGTGTAGTTAAAGATATTTTCAGCAATGGAGTTGCAATATATCTTCCGGTGAACGCTAAAAAGACCTATTAGTTGCTATCATTACACTGCAGAAAGTACATGAAAATATGCACTTGTTTTCAGTCATAAATACTTCAAAACCTCAACTTCGGAAAGCAAAGCTCAAACACGGTATTGACAATGATTTCATTAATCTAATATCTGAACTTTGTTTAAATTTGATTGAGGGTAATGTTCAACTGCCAGAAGTAATTAAGCAACAGGCAAAGCAAGATCGTTGCATTGTACGTACATTGGCCTCTAAAAAGAAAGGAAAGAATTTTAAAAGGAAACGACTTCTTCAGGCGGGCGGTAGCTTTTTCACGTCTTGACTGCCAATAATTGCAGGACTTGTAAACAGTTTTCTCTAGATGGCAAAAACCTATAAAGTGACTCCAATAGAACTCGCACTCTCACCCGTCGAGCACTTTGAGGAGAATCTGAGTAAATTCCTTGACAATAAAACTATTAAGGATGATAAAAACGTATTTTACTTCAAGATGCACTTTGTTGAGTGGACAAACACTATCGATCAAAGCCTACTGCTGCTGATCCCAAACAAGAATAATCTCCTCAAGAGTCTGCTGCTGCTGCTGTAACAAAATTAAAGAAGGAGTAATTGTATAAATTTTTATTTAAATTGGTAAATATAATGCCCCTATAATATCGTCAGAAAATAACACGACTCCTAACCTATCTCTTCGAAAGTGGTCAAATTCAAGTTGAGAGCAATGGGGAAAGGATTATAATTCAAGGCAAGAGCTATAATCTACTTGATTTACTGTATGACATGGTTACAAATCGTAAATGACTATTATCATTTGACACTCATCTATACAACTTTCTAAATACATTAAACTTCCCCAAAAGTCTTATTGGCAATAGACAAATTCTAAAAAAATTAAATGAACGTGCATCATCATCATCAACATTAAAATATGAACTTGAAGAAGAAGAAGAAGAAGATTTTAAATCAATTTTGGAAAATACTAGCACACCCCAGGTGGCTAGACGGAAGCAAAGACATATCAAGTCAACATCCCCACCACCAGCAGCCCGTATACAAAATGGTAGCGGACGTTACACAACGTGTTTACGTTCAAAATGGCTGAAGTTCTGAAAGGTGTTTATGAAAATATTGGCGAGGCGGGGAGTTTAAGCTCCCCCACAACTCTTTCCAAAGTCACGGGTGTTCGCACTAAAAGTGTACAAGACTATCTACAAAATGAACCAAGCTACATTCTGCATAGAAATCATAGACTTCGTGCCAATCAATATCGAAAAACTAAAGCCTTTTACCTATTGCATATAATGCAAGCAGATCTCCTGACTCTAGATGAGCTTCAAAGTCGTCACAATACACCGTAAAAGTACATTCTTCTTGCAATCTGTGTTTTTAGTCTATATGAATATTCAATTCCTTTGCGATCAAAGTGAGGTGTTGAAGTTGCTCAGGACCTTGAAAGTATTGTCTAACAGGACTCATATAAAAAATTCAAACGGTTTATGGTAGTGAATTTGTTAATCCTCATGTTACAAAAGTACTTGACAAAAATATTACGCAGCTACATCGTAGTAACAGTCCTATGAAGGCTGTGTTGGCTGAAAGATTGATCAAAACTATTTAAATTTTAATTTAAAGATATTTTAAATTGAAAAATACGCCGGATTTTATTCATGATCTAGATAAAATCATGTTGATTTATAATCAACGACCTCATCGATCATTGTCCAACTCTACACCAACGGAATTTCATCATTCGGATCATGATACAATTGACACCTTTCTTAAACAATATTCCAATGAATCAAAAGTCAAGAAGAAGAAAAATAAATTCAATGTTTGTGATACTGTTCGATTTAATAGAACTACTAATTTTTTTTAAAAGGGGAATTACTTGTGGTCCACTGAACTTTTTAAAGTGTCAAAAATAATAGACACTAAACCCAAAAATTATCTCATTCTTGAGACCAAATATGAATAGATTCTCTGTTTATTTTATGACTATGAATTTCAAAAAGTTAAAAATTAAAGTTAAATATATAATATTGAAAAGAAATTAAAGACACGTACTCACAGGGGTAAGAAACAATTACTTGTTCGGTGGCTAGGATACAACTCTTATTTTGATTCTTGGATTGGTGTTGAAGATATTGACAATGCCCAATGATTTCTATGTAACTTTCATATCCAACGTTTTCGATCCTCTCTACAATGACTTGAATACGACAAGTGATTTTTGAACAAAACTCTCCCCTGCCGTCAAATTTGACGCTGCATGTGAAGTGGCTCTTGTCGATTGTATTCTCAAAAATACCTATGACATCCTGAAAGGATCGTAAATATGAAATAAAAATTAGACCCTATGATTGGCCGCCACCGGCAGGTGATCAAGAACAAATTCAAAAAATCAATTGGATGGATTATCCATATATTGAATTACCCTACGAGGAGCTCACCTGCATGAATGATTTATGTCGTGCTATTAATAAAAGAATTTCTGCTCGTAAAAAAGGAGCTTTTCATTTCAACTATTCAAAGGAGGAGGAGAAGATCTACATTATTTCACCTATTGCCAATGAAAAGATTATTCTCAATGATAACTTAAAGGACGTTCTTGGCTTTAAGCTCAATATAATCAATGGTAGAAGTGCTGGAAACACTAATTTCATTTTTGCTGACTACCGACTTGCCTTCTCCATAGACCCTTGTATATTTCTCTACGCTTCATTTGTGGAAACATTTCGGGTTGTTAATTCAATTGCTCCCCTCCTACGAGTTCTTGAACTAAAAACCAATCAAGAACATGTTCATCACTACAATATAGAGCATCTTCAGTATATTCCCGTAAACACTTCCTATTTGGAACTCTGTCAGTTAACACTAAGAACTGAATTAGGTGATTCTCTAGCAATTTCAAAAGGCTTAGCAGTGATTACATGTCATTTTCGACCCATTGTCAACGACGATGACGGTACAATAATCTGAAAAATGAACAATAGAAGAGTTCCATTTGTCTGTCCCGATATCGATTGTTATCTTGGGGCTTTGAGTCCACGTCAAATAGGCAATGGATTGGACTACTACAAGGGGCGTACTACAATGCCTGGTTATGGTCTTGGTAGCTGGTTTGCTAGGCTATTTCGTTCTGCACTACCCCTTGACAGAAAATATCTTGTACCTGCTACATCAACTTTTTCTGCCTCCACACTACAGGACTGGGGGTCGGGCAAGAGTTTCAAGGAGAGTGTTAAGGAAAATATTAGATCTTCAGCAAGAGCTGTTGGTGAACAATTAAAATCTAGACAAAATGGGTAGGGATTGAAAATGAAGCGTTCAAGTCATTCACTCATCAGTCTCCCCCCGTGCAGGAAGAAAAGGAAATCAAAAAGGATTTTGAAGAATAAAACAACTAGGATCAATAAGCAGCAGCAGAAGAAGAAAAAGAAAAATGTTGTTAGATCAAATAAGGATGTCTTCTCTTAAGATGACTTATCTCCCCTACAAGGAATCATATCCATCGATCAGTTCCTCATTGAATCTTTTCAATGCTGAAAATGTTGATGTCAGTGTCAAGTATGGCCACTATGAACAATTTCACCCCCAACAACCCCTCTCGGAAAATATACACTTTCAAATATTTTCCAATGAAGACTATTTCATTGATTTGTCGTCAACATTTATTGATTTAAATGTTGTGGTGAAGAAAAAGTCAGATAATACAATTCCAAATGCCGGCGATGGTCTGTCCTATGAAAACTGTATTCTACACAACCTATTCAAACAAATTAATGTATTTATTAATGGAACATTGGTGAGCACTAGCATTAATTTATCAAACTATGCAAGCTACATACAATTTATGATGATGACGCCAAAGGAGTACAAAGAGTTGAGAGGACAATCATTGGGCTATGAATATCGAACAGGTGTTGATACTGACGGTGAGTTGACTACTGCAGTGACCCCCCAGGAGTATCATCTAGTTGGAAAATTAAATCATGAGATATTCAATATATCCCAATGGCTACCCCCCAATGTCAAGATTGACATAAAGTTACAGATGGCCCCATCGAATTTCATTTTGAGAAAAACACTTCCTGCAGTACCCGATGCAAATGTTATTATCACATCGGAAAGTATACACGTCCGAAAACATCTGTTTGTGATCTTCGGAGCAGTGGCAGTGGAGAAACTAAGGGCCAACGGTAAAACCATTAAACTTAGTGTCCATCCGAAGATCACCGCCAAAAGTCACATTGCCATCGGTTCTCGTAGCTATAGTAATTAATCGTTTATCAATGGAGAAATCCCATCAAAATTGGCATTGGTCTTTGTGAAGAGTGGCAGTGCCGTTGGATCCTGGACTGAATCCCCCCATGATTTTAATTTTTACGATCTATCTAGCCTTGTGGGCAAAGTGAATGGTATTCCACTATACACTCTATCATTTGACAAAAAATCCTATAGAACTCTGTACGAGTTGACCATGCAATCCCTAGATCATGACTCTCAACTAATTGACAATGGAATAACCGATTCAATGTTTTTAAAAAATCATGGGGTTATTGTTTTGGACTTGTCAGGGATGCAAGATATGACCATAGTACGAACAGGGAATGTACGTTTAGAGTGTACATTTGCCAATACTCTGACTGAGAGTATCATGTTAATATCGCTGAGTCAATTTGAAACATATTGGGATATCACGCCCGACGTCATTGTTCTACTAGATCTAGCAACAAGAAAACAAAACAAATAATCAACGCATTTAGTATGGATCCACACATGTCCCAGTACAAGTCCTATTGCATACCCTCGGACTTCATTGAAAAAATTCCAAGTGTTAACAATACCCTCATCATTGTTAATAGCAGTCCATCGACTTTGACGACCGGTCATGGGCTATGCATCTTTCAAACAGCAAATAATATTGAATTTTTTGATCCTCTTGGCCTATCGTATAAATTCTATGCTCCATACATCAGCAACTTTATTGAAAGAAGGGGGGAAAGCACTATTCAAAATCAACTAAGAGAGCCGGATTTAACTACTATGACCTCTGGCTTTCATGCACTACTCTTTTTCATTTTCGGATGTCTTGGCTACACCTACAAGCAGTTTCTCGACATATACGTTGATTTACCTCAATTGAACGACTTTCTAGTGGATAATAGACTTACAAGTGTATTTAATATTGATTTTAGTGCCCTGAGAATAAAATGTTCTAAAGATGTACCATAGACTGTTTATTAATAAAAAAAAAAAATTTACATACATGATAAAATAACTTTTCTACTCTTTAGATTTCATCCACTACTACTAGGTATTTGTCAACAACAACTAACGCAGATAGATAGTCTTAATTCACCGTGTACTGATCCTGATTTACTGCAATGTCAGGGTCACATTTTCTACAGTAGAGTGTGACTTCACTCTTGTCATATCTCATTGTATAGTCAATAATACTATTCTCATTCATTCTAAAGATTTCAGATGAGTAAGTGTGTCTATTTGAAGCAATATTACAACATTTGCCCTACTGCATCGAATCGTCTTCCGTCACTGCTCAATAAAGATCAACGGGTCTTTATTAATAACACTCATTGTCTTCAAAGCAATGACCAATAAACCATATTCTATTGTTTTTCCTACAGTTGAATCGTTGACCTGGTTCCTCCTCCCAGACCAATCTAAAACCACGACGATACCAATCTCGTACCAATAAACTAAAATCACGGTTAGGATTCTTTCCAATCATACCGGGATATGTACTCTCCCACTGATTACATTTATCATAATGGCAATTGGAGCATAGGTGACCTCTAGGATGAGAGTCACACACCTCTTCAAGACAGGAATTAAAACCTTTAATTTGTACAGCATATCCTCTATGCAATTTACACGGATTGCATAATCTACACATTTCATCATACTCCTCAATCATTTTGCAATTCTCACATGATGACCAGCTGCCCAGTGAGTACATACATAACGGACCTGTATTGAACATTTTGTCATGTGTTGACACTCTCACTACCACAACGAAACTGAGCTAACAACAAAAAAAAATTGTCTGAGAGAGAGAGAGAAGAGTAAATCATCCTTGAGCACCATCTTTCTTATAAAAAAAAGTCCTAAACTAATGTTTAAAAGCATATCCACAATATCATTTTGTCGTGTCGTGATCAATATATCAATAAATTGTGTAAATGCATTTGGACCACGATGTAGAAGCTTCATACAATAGTCTAATGATGGAGAATCAGTTTTCATTATATCGACAAGCATTCCTCGAGAAAATATCTTCCCTTGAATAGACAACTCTAAAAAATCATCGTCTATAATTAAACGTTTTTCCATAAGAACTAGATTCCTCATGATTCGATCTTTCTCGAATCTATCCATTTTTTTTTTTAGTAACAGTTTTATCACGACCATCGAACGACTGACCATAATTTCTTTTTTTTCTAATCTGGGAAATATACTATTGTATAATATAGAAAGAAAAAATACTATTGAGCTATAAAAATCTTCAGATAAACTTAGTACAATTATAATCAGCAATGAGTCAGGTTTCTATCGTTAATCTCTTTCGATATGAAATGTTATTATGATCGAAGATTCTACCTCTTGAGAATTTTTACTTTTCCAGCAAAAAATTGCTGTTCCTTCTGCTTAAATTTGCTTAATGATATCACGTATCTCGCATACATAGTGTCCCATTCAAGACATAGTCTACAGCCAGCAGTTAGTTCCACAGCCACTTTATGTACTCTTATATCATTGCTGCTGTTGCTGTCGGTTCTATCATTAATCTCCAATAATGTAAATGCTCCACTCATTTTTTTTTCTCCACTAATAGCGCTGCAAATAAAAACTATTCTCTTTGAATTCAATTCTCTTACTAATATGAATTGTAAAGAAAACTATTCCTTTTATTCAAATCCTAACCACCAATCAAGTTATACTCATTCCTCTTGGCAAAGGTGTAATGACCAGTAGAAATGTTTACCTATAGGACCGGTAGCATACTATACCTACCAGAAAAACCTGTTTGGTACGGGGGCCCCATAGAAATGGTAGTTCCTGCTCTACTACTGCAACTAACCGAAATTGGCGGTATAACAAAAAAGAAGAAGAAAAAAAATGATGAAGAAGAAGAAGAAATGAAGAAGAAGAAAAATGAAGAAGAAGAAGAATAATAAGAAGAAAAGATTTGGTGAAACCAAATCTTCGTCTTGCAACACAACTATAATCCTATGATCGTCCACCACAAGGTGTCAACCTTGTTTTGAGGGTGGCCCTTAACACGCCCCCCCCCCGGGAAAAGAAGCAGAACAATTTGACCACGAACAGAAAAAAGAGTGTGTTGAAATGAATCGTGATCTTGAAATGTTAAATATGAGTTTTTTCAGGCAATTCTGCTTGTCTGATTTGGTGGGTATTTATTGCTTTTATGGGATCCTCCCACCTCCCCTCGATTGATCAAACTCCTTTATCACGCAATTTAGGGTTAATGGGTTATTTGAAATCAACGTAAATATTTGAAATTTTCAAATATTTGAAATCAACGTAAAAAGTGAAATATGTTTGGCCATATATCCCCTCCCCCTACAGGTCTGTTTGGTCAGTTCAGCTTATGGTGGAACGTAGGTTGCTTTCAACTATCTGTACACGTAAAATTTACATCCTCACAGTGGTGGTTCTGGCCTTCTTACGCCCGAGGGAAAATCTAAATTTTGCAATTCTGAAATTGGACGATATGGGAAAAATATTTTTTTTTTCGGATTCAATTTGCTGACGCTTACTGCAAACTGCACCCTCTACCTTATTTTAATATAAGCCAGGCCGTACCCAGGATTTTTTTTCGGAAGGGGTTTTACTCAAAGATATTTTTTTTTTTGGGGGGGGGGTTTACACGAAAAAACTCAAAAACGCTTATATCCATTTTTTTACGTTTTTACGAGTAAAAAAACATTTCGGCAGGGGGTTCAAGCCCCCCAAACTCCCCCCCCCTCTGGATACGGCCTTGAATATAAGTAAAATTTCAAAAATTACAAGATGATTATAACCGTTAAACAATTTATTTGATGGTTTGCGCCCCTGAAATCTCTACACCCGGGGCAAGCGCCCCCCCCCCTTAAAAACATCTCTGCATCCAGGGCAAGTGCTCTCCCCCCCCCCGTAAAACCACCTCTGCATCCTGATATTAAAATCATGATCTTTTCTTTTTTTTTGCAGCTAAGAATCTTTACTTGTCTTCTAAATTAGCCCTTTTTACCATAGGTATCTAGGTCGGCTAGTAAATCAGTAGAAATTTTCCAGTGAGAGAAAATATATATTTTAGAAAAAAAGTACTTTACGAGAAGCTTCATTTTTTATATTATATATAGTTGATTATGCATTTTTGACCCTCCTGGGATGAGGACAAATTCAAAAATTTAATATTATCCTTCTTATCCTTCTTATTATGATTATTCTTATTATTCTATTATTATTATTATTATTAATTTTTTTTTATTGTTATTATTATTATCATTGTTATTATTATTATTATTATTATTATTCTTATCCTTCTTCTTATCCTTCTATATTATCCTTCATGATATTTATAAATTGTCCTGCCCCCAAAAGGATGCCCTTTTGGGCATCCTTTTGAATGCCCAAAAAACTCATGAATCTTGAATTCACGAGTTCTTACAAAGCAAAAGGAAGAATAAAACAAAATAAAGCCTGGGCATCCTTTTGGGGGTAGGACAATTTATAAATATCAAGAAGGATAATATAGAATGATAAGAAGAAGTATAAGAATAATAAGAATAATCATAAGAATAATAATAATAATAATAGAATACTATGAATAATAGCAAGAAGGATAAGAAGGATAATATTAAATTTTCGAATTTAATTGATACTAAATTGTCAAACCCCTCTAACCCCCTCTGGGTACGGCCTTGATGACTGGGCTAGCATCAAAAACGAGTCTCTCTTAATTCTGTTAAAAGATTAATTCAAACTAGTCATTGGTCCATTGCAGCCAAGTCGGTTACGTGGTGGCCTACCGACACTTCGATTTTTCGAGGATGAGGCTTACACGTTAAATTGGGATGAGGATAAATTCGAAAATTTAATATTATCCTTCTTGATATTTATAAACTGCCCTGCCCCCAAAAGGGTGCCCGGGCTTTATTTTGTTTTATTATTCCCTTTGCTTTGTAAGAACTCGTGAATTCAAAATTAGGGCAAACCTTAGAGACAAAGATACTAAATTATCCCATCTACTAAGACTGGCTAATAGGTCCTGATGAAAACTCTCGAAATCCGTTGTCTGGCTGATTAGATGCATGTTTGGGGTGAGGAACTGCGGCTTTTCATTAAGAAAAATACCAATGGCTTAATTAATGCTGTATTGCCATCTGTCGACTGGATGAATTGGTACTTTTAATTTGGATTGATCTAGCCGATGGAAAGGATTTGTTGATTTTATAGGATTGTTGATCAGAACTGACACGGTATAAATCACGTCAATTTAGGATGACCCAACTGTCTCAAACGTCTCTCCCCAGTTTCTTTTGAACTGGTTTGGCTGATTTATTATGCCTTTTTTCTTCTCTTTTGTTTTTGAAAAATATCTTCAGTACATGCATCCCATTATTAATCATTGACAATATATATACATAAGATGAATTAATTTTTCAAGATGGTCCTGTTAGAATATTTGTAAAGGGCAATATTGGTTTATTGCAGGATTTTAAATCGAGCACGGGGTAAAGTTCATCATTGATAAGATTACAATTTTTACGGTAACTTTGGATGTGGTACTGCCTGGGCTGCATTGTCACAATTGTTGATAAACTTAAAATTACGCACGAATACAAAGCAACCTGTTTGCAATGTCTTTAGCTAAACAATGTTCAGCTTTCAAACATAAAATTTGTTATTGACTAATTAGAGTCGTAATTTATTATTTTTAGTTTCCAAACCAAAAAATAATTATTATGTTTCTAAGAGCTCATTCACAATGGGATTGTGGCTAATGCTGAGAATTACCAAACACCAAGAAATAGCAAACATCAAAACTTGAATTAACATCAAACTCATTCATAGCAGAATTAAACTGATTTGCTAGTTTAGACTATCTAAGACAGAAAACGTCCATCACATTGCTATTTTTCTCTTCTTCTTCTTGTTTGATTCTTTGGAGAAGCTAATGCACACTCTCCATGCACTTTCACGCCCTGCGGCAGCTGGAATCGAACCCAGGTCCCGGACCACCATATTAGGCTTTCTCTTCTTCTTTGAACTGCAATGGAGACACTTTTGCATAATCCAATCACTGGAACCAAATTCCAGGTCACCATATTGTTACATTCTAAAAAAAAAATTGTTCCTAAACAGCTAAGGATTGACAGTGAATCTCTCTGATTGGCTGGCACTATCTAAATTCCTAAAAAAGGACAGATTGGGCTTTTGTGTTAGCTGTAGCTTGCTCTAGAATTTAACTAAATTTTAGTGTGAATGGAACTGGCGTCAGCTAAATTTTTTTGTAAATAGGGCATAACCAAGCTCGTCTGATATGTCTTATGTAATTGCATTCTATTTTTTTAACAATGACGGTACATACTTAAATAGGAATGTCATGTTTTAGCAAAATGCTCGTGTTAGCGAACTACAAAAGGGGGCACTTGTCAACCTAGGATAAGTTCGAAAATTAAGATGTCAACGAAAAGATTATATGAATAAGATGCTTATTTTTGCTCAATTCTGAATTCTTGTCAAGGTTGGAGTTACCTGAAATAAGTATATTTCTTAACAAAATTTGCAACATATCATAAAAAGAGATATCCCCGAAAGTTTTTTTCAAATTCCAATACACTTTATACCTGTAAATTCAGAAAGTTGGAAAATTTTGTAATCAATCTTATGCCATCCCCCCTTAAAGCTTATTTGACAGTATCGCTATTTTTTTCCGCTTTTTCCCCGCGGAACCCGTTGATAACGGTTTGCTCACCTAGACTATAATTGAGAAAAGAACGTAAACAGCATTTCAGATTTAATGCCAAAATAATTCAGACTGGTGCCACGGGCACCAGGACCGCTGGAGCACCAGGGACCCTGGTGCTCCAATTCCCTAGCTGATGAATCGTATCACCTAAGCCACCAAAAACTGTGCTGCTTTGATTGTCATTTTGAACGCCTGACTCAGAAGATCAGTTTCATGTTTTCTTTCGAGATCCACTGAGCAGCCCGACATCTCACTGCCAGATAGCAAAGAAAAGCGAGGAAAAGAACTGAAAGCATGACCGCCCATACGCTGAATCTTATGGGGGGGGGGGCTTACCTACTCTAATCGGCACTTCCAATTCTGTATAATAAAAATAACAAGACAAAAATTTAAAAGATAAGGCAGCATCATTCAGCTAGGGGTGCTGGAGCCCCCCTCTGCCCCCCCCCCCATATGGGTGCCGATGACTGAAAGAGATCAGTTTTAACCTAGTTGTTGGCAATATTTCATTTATTGGCGTAATTGAATTCCAGTATTTTAAGTCTTTTTTTAATTTAGAGAGGCTTTACGCCCTCCCAAAATGACATTCATAGTTGAAAGCATTCTTGGATTTTGGGTAGAAACCGCTTTCCGAACAAGCTTTCATCAACATTTTAAAGGAACTAGTGGACTAATATGAACGAAACTCTGGGATAAGCTCAAATATAAATTCTTGAATAAATAAATAATTTTTCTAACATTCTAAAAGAAATTCAAATAAATAATTAAATTCTAATTACAAATAGTAATATAAATAACAAAATAAATATCATTAAATAAATTCTAAAATAAAAACAAATTAATAAATTTGAAAATAAATTATCAGAAATTTTCATTGACCTTGCTCAACTACTTTTAGTAGAGTACTAACGAAAGCTCGTCGAGAAAACGATTTTTTTTTTGTTACCAAGGCGGTTATTTTTAATTTACCAAAGCGCCACGAATTTGCCAAATAGGAAAAATAACTTCCTCGTCATTAAATGGGGCGGAATAATCTCGACACACCTGAAGATTTGAAGTTTTTCTATCTAGGGAAAAGGGGAAGTATTCAATACTGAGCAGAAGAAATCAGTGTACGCAAAGGTATTGTTTTCAACCACCTCTCTAGTCGCAATAAAGTCCAAAATCAAACAACAGCAACAGCACACTTAACGTTTTATTCTGTAACATAGACAAGGGATCAGATTTTACTAAAGGGGACTGAAGCAACCAATTTTAACAATTCTTAGAATACGGTCATTTCCCTTAACTACAAATTGATAGAGCTATAAGGCTGTTTGGCTTTTTTATTTTTGTTTTTCTTAAGGGATGGGCACACGTAGGTGGTTTGAGGAACTGATTTCCAAATCAGCACCGATTTTGAAAGAAATCGGCGTCGATTTGAGCTTGAAAAATTTTCTAGTTTTCGACGCCGGTTTACAAAATCAGCGCCAATTTTCATCATGATCCTCACAAAAAATAGGGATACAAATAAACAGTCAACCAGAGATGTCTGTGGTGAAAGACCCCGCTACTGAGCTGAGAACTAAACTGAGAGCTAAGCTGTGATCAATCATATACTATTAATAAATTCCATTCGACTATTTGGGTCCATGATCTTTTGTTTTGAAAATCTCGCACAATAAATTTTTATTTCAACAAATTTTTCTTGCCGCTATCATTTGTCCACTGATGCTGAAATCGGTTCCCGAAATCAGCTACGTTTGCCGAGCCCTTTACATTATTTTTCTATGTCTTTTTTGGTTACGTTTTTTTTCTAGCTCTTCACAATTGTATCTAAGGCGAACAATTCAAATTTTGTCAAATAGCTCTAATAGCTTCCATCTCAAAATGCTACTCTTCTGGGCATGGTTCAGCTTAATACTGGGTAGTCAGCCTACTTAGTCAGATACCAGTGGATCCACTTCCTCAAAGAATATAAAACACTGATTTAGTATTTTAACATAATATAAATTTATTTACTTATATATAAATTATTTACATTTATAATATTTATATTTATTTATATTTTAAAAATTATATTATGTTTTATGTTTTAAATTATTTATATTTATATTTATAATTTTTATATTTATATTTATATATAAATTATTTATTTATGTATATAGTTTATAATATATTCATATCATAAATTTATTTATACATAAATTATTATAAATATATTTAAAGACTACTAGCACCACTAGCCGTCAGCGTTACCCAGCCTAACTAGAAAACGTAAAAAACAATCATGTGTTTTCTGATAATTTCGTTATATATTTTTTTACCTAATCATTTTGGCAAATTCCTTTTGCAATAAGAACTAAAGAAAATGAAATGAAACTTGAAATGAAAGTTCATCCATCCAGTAAGATTTTGTTATATTAAAGGTTTTGTGTGGTTTGAAGGTCAAAAACGGGACAGACCCTGAATTGCTTCGTAAATAGACACGTTGATGGACTATACATTGGAACTTTCAATCTTCCTTTGACTATCGAATAAAATAAAAAATAAGTTTTTTCAACTGTAAGTAAAGAATAACATTAAAACTTCAAACGAACAGAAATTATTCTGTATATGAGGGGGGCTGCCCCTTCTTCAACACTCACTCTTTACGCTAAAGTCTTAAGGTTTTCAGAAATACTTCTCATTCAAATTCAACTGCCATTGTGTTTCAAGAGTTTTTCTCAAAGAATTTTGTCAAAAATCAAACTTAAGCATGAAGAGTGAAGGATGAGTAAGATTCAACCCTCCTTATATAAAGAGCAATCTCTCTTCGTTTTGAGTTTTTACTGTTGCTCCTTACTTTCAGGTGAAAAAAATGTGTTTTTATTTTTGATTTATAACCTCTTTAATTCATACCAGGAAATCCTCCCCTCCATGTAAATTTTCCCTTTTAAAATTACACCTGGAAACTTCCTTACCCACAGAAAATTCTCCCCGTGGAAAATCCCCCTTCCCAATATCAAATACTGCATATAAACAATGGGCAAGTTGCATAAATTACAGCCCTTTCCCCAAGGATTGGGGGGGGGTCTTTTCATCCCTAGAGGAATAGTTATTGGACCTTTCATCTATGCCGAGCCAAATTGCTATCTCAAAATTTCGATCAGATGTGTTTGGGCGAAAAGGACATGGGAGGAAGGGGGGCTAGCCACCCTCAAATATATTTGGTCACTCAAAAAGACTACGAGAAATCTTGATTTGCATTTGAATGAGTCCTCTCTCGATCTTTTAGGACGATTGGTTTGATCCGATCATCCTTGAGAAAAAAAAAAAAAAGAAAAAAAAAAAAAAAAAAAAAAACAAGCGAACTCGCATTCGTGATCTTTCTTCGGAAAAAAATCCATATTTTCGTATATAGGAAAATGAAACCTCTATAGTAGGATTTTCTGATATATTGAATTTGAAGGTAAAAGTTTTGTTAAGATCGCCAAACATTTGGAAGTTGTTTCCTCCGTTTTTCGAAAATCTGGCGAATTTTTTCACGCTCGTAGTATTTGATAGGTAATATTAAACTTAATAAATTATATATATATATATCTGAATCATCCTAAAAGCCAATCCTTTTGAGCCACTAATAGTTATCATAATTTCTTTTTCTAGAATTTCGGTTACTAGTGGGCCGAGTCGCTCCTTACTTACTGTTCATTACCACGGACTGTTTGATTGGGAGAGCTAGGCTTGTTTGCACGGTATAAGTTGGCAAAAAAAATGTTAACGACTAATTTTTTTTTACCTTTTTGGGAAAAATGTCACTTTTATCTTCGTTGCAATGAAAAACACAAAGGAAAAAAAATTATCTTATAATAATAAGATGATTGCTTATTGTATATTGCCAAATAAAGAAGATTGCTTGAAAAATTGCTGCTGCCATGGGAGTTGAACCCAAGATTCTGTGGTGACCAGCCGGAACTTCAAGCCTTGGAGCAATAGACAAACCTGGCGATCTTTTCAAGCCGTTTTTATTTCAAACTTTACTGTTCCAGTCGACGCTGCGTCGACTTTTTACAAATAAGCACAGTGTTATTATTAATAGGATAAAGAAATAAAGATAGCCAGCTGCAACCAGCGAAACATGAAGACATGATTCAATAGTTAGCTTTTAAGCCCCATTTACCAAATTCTCTTTTCCAGCTAAAGGCATTCGAGGATATGAATATAGTTCTGGAATGTAAATATAAATATTCTGTGGCTCTATGGAATGAGTAAATATTAACAGAGTCGCCAGAATATAGAAATTGCGGATAATCTCTAGCATTCTTGGATGATAAACAAAGTCTCGTCCAGGAAGGATTTTAAAGTAAAGGGTTAGGCACACGTAGCTGATTTCGGGTTAAAATTTATTGCGCAAAATTTTCAAAACAAAAATTCATGGACACAAATAGTCAACTGGAGTCTATTAATAGTTACTTGATTAATCTTAGCTTAGTTCTCAGTTTAATTCTCAAGCTCAGTAGTCGGGTCTTTCACCACAGATACCTCTGGCTGACTATTTATTTGTATCCCTATTTTTTGGTGATGATCATAATGAAAATCAGCGCTGATTTTGTAAATCTGCTGAAAATTTTTCAACCTTAAATCGACGCCGATTTCGTTTAAAATCGGCGCTGTTTTGGATATCAGTTCCTGAAATCAGCTACGTGTGCCCAGCCCTTAAAGTCCTGTTTTTGAAATATTCATTCTTAAATTTGAAAGTTGTTTATAAGGTTTTAAAATGAGGAAACTGATTTAAGTAACTATTAATGTTTTAGAGAATAGTTTGTACATCGTATCCCATACCCATGGTTGCCACCTGTAGCACGAAAGTACAAAAATAGCACTATTTCGTCATGTGTAGCACTGTAGCACGTGCTACATTGAATATAACACTTTTTCTCTTATATGACCAAATTGAAAATGTAGACATAAAATGTAATTATAGGATGTGTTTTATATTAAAATATATGTCAGAACATTTTTATGCCTGACAATAATCTTAATATGCGTGTGCACGTACATTTTCCCATTTAGCGCTTTGATCAGCACAGGATACACTTTTATTCCTTTACGTTAAAAAAGATTAAGAAACTGACCTAAAAAGTAATCCAAGTATACTGAAACGAACCATGCCCGTGTCGTGAAACAAGCCGCGACACGCGCAAAAATTATTTGATTGTACTATCGGAAATCGCTGTGTAGCACGCCCCAAACAGGGGCTTAGTTCGCTATAGGACAGGGAGGGGCAACTCCCATCTTCTGCCAAGATTTGAAATCCACCGAAAGGGTTGGTGGATTCCCCCCAAACACAGTTTTGCCTCACCCCAGCTGAAATCTAGTGTCGTCAAATACCTTGTCATAACTAAAATAGGCCTACATTTTTCAAGCATCCACCGGAAAAGATCAGTTTTCTTTAGCGTAACTTTGCCTTTTTTTAGTACTATATCGCTCATTTTTCACTGTTATTTTCAATTGACCTGGGAAAATTTGGACCAGCTTTGCTCACCCCTCCTCCCAGGATTTTAATGAAATTACGCCCCTGAAGCCAAACTGAAGGAACTTAAAATATATGATTCATTGCTGTCACCTCTGGTATTGAGCAAACAAAACAAGTAAAGGGAGCACCAGTTCCCTCTTAATAGTTACTTCTACTTGTTGCGGGACCAGGAAAGGACGCCTCATCCACCATCCAGGAGACTTCGGATTGTTGTCTCCCATCTCTCACGGTCCTGTGCCAGCTCTTCAGAAAACCGAACCCAAGATTCGAAATCCATTAAAAGGGTCAAAGTCGTTTCTGACAGTTTCCCACTTATTCTTCAATTGACTGCCTGGTCAGCGGTTGGCAAACTTGAGTATCAAACAGTTCATGGTAACGAACTGTAAGTAAGGAGGGACCCGGCTCAATAGTAACCGAAACTCTAAAAAACGTAATTTTGATACCAATAGATAGATCAGAAGAATCAGATTTTTACGCTGATTTCAAATATATAAGCATTCCATCAAGTTTAGTCTTACTCATTAAAAGTTAAGCGCCTGAGAATATCTGCCTTATTTTCGAAAAAAGGGAGGAACAACCCCTAAAAGTTATAGAACTCTAATATAAATCACACCATCCGATTCAGCGTATCAGAGAACCCTACTATAGAGGTTTCAAGCTCCTATCTGCAAAAATGTGGAATTTTGTATTTTTTATCCAGAAGAAAGATCATTGATGCTGTTTATTTTTTTTTTTTTTTTTTTTTTTTTATTTTCCCAGGGGCGATCGTATCGATTCAGTAGTCCTAGAATATCGTGAAAGGGCTCATTCGAACGGAAATAAAAGTTCTAGTGCGTTTTTAAGTGATCAAAAAAATTGGAGGGCAACTTGGCTCCCTCCCACGCTTTTTTTCCCGAAGTCACCCAATCAAAGTTTTGAGATAGCCTTTTTTTCAGCATAGTCGAAAATCTAATTAATGTGTCTTTGAGGGCGACTTAATACCCCACAGTTACCGGGGGAAGGGTTGCAAGTTATAAACTTTGCCCATTGTTTACACATAGTATTGGTTATTGGGAAGTATACAGATGTTTTCAGGAGGAATTTTTTTCTAGTGGGAGGTCAGGGTCGGAGTAGGGCTTACGGAGGAGGATCTTTCCATGGAGGATATTTCCTAGGGGGAAGGAACATTTCCATGAAGGGGACGCCAGATTTCGCAGCTTTATATGAAAAGGATCGGAAATTAAATAAAAACACAAGTTTTTTTTTTCAACTGAAAATAAGGAGCAACATTAAAACTTAAAACGAACAGAAATTATTACGTATATGAGAGGGTTCATCCACTAGTCAATAACTCGCTCTTTACGCTAAAGTTTTTTAGTACTTTCAAAAGAGCTATCTATTCTAATTAACCGACCTTTATGATTCAGGGATGGTGATTCGAACAAAATTCGAACTTTAGCGTAAAGAGCAAGGTATTGCCCAGGGAGCGAACTACCTAATATACGTAATTAAAACATACGAATAAAGAAATTCGTTACATAAGTTAATTCGTAACTTACTTCAGAACAAAATTTCGAAAAAGCCAATAAGCCAAAAAAAAGGAAAATTAATATGCGAATTTCGTTTTAATTATTCATGTACGGTGAGCCAAAATCAAAGCTGCATTAATTCAAAAATGGTCAGAAATTAAACTAAAAAAAAAAGTTTTTTTTAACTGAAAGTAAGGAGCGACATTAAAACTTAAAACGAACAGAAATTATTCTGTATATAAAAGGGGCTGTCCTCTCCTCAACGCCTCGCTCTTTACGCCGAAGTTTGACTCTGTCTCACAACTTTATTTTCCAGAACAATAAAAAAATTTTGGGAATTTTTCGGAGGTAATAAGTCGGACAACATACGCTGGTTTCTGCAAAAAAATTCTCTTTATGTTTCTATAAAAATCTTGCTTGTCAAAAAAGGGGCGAATTTTGTTTGACAGAGGAAAATGTGTATAAAAACGTACATTTTGGCTAAATTTACATCTCCGCTAATTGAACTTAAAAGTTTCAATCTTCTATCATAAGTTCTATAAAGGGGTATGATAAAAAAAAAGCCCGACTGCTATAAATTATAAAAGCGAAGTAAACTTGTAACCTTACTTGAGACTCCGCACTTTTCACTTTGGTGAATATTTAGCTTAAGGGTAGCAAGTGTCGACAATTAAGAGAAGTGCTAACTCAAAGATGGATCATGCCTCGGGGATATCTTCTCTAGAGATTTTCATGTGAAAAGAGTTAATACTAATCAGAATAGAATTGACTAAGGGCTAAAATTTTATCGTTGAACCCCATTGGAAAATACGAACTTTTAGGGTTATTTGCATATTAGTAGTCCTCAAGTTATTCACTTGAAACTTCTTGGATTTTCTATCTTGGAATTTCTGGATTTGAAATTCTTATTAGGTCTGAATAATTATTCAACATGAATTTTAGACATTGTAAATTGAGGGATTCTCAACGGGCTAAATGAGAATGTAAGATTGTTTCTTCTGTTAATGGATGTATTGTGGAATTTCAGGACAAGAAGCTATAGCTACCTCAAACGTATCATATCGTAACAGACAGCATGTTTCTTCACAAGCTCTCAGCATTTTTTTCTTCCATGTCACTAGCAAAGATTTCTTAAGATACCTGAATCAGTTGACACAGGAGTTAAACCAATTTTATGGGTCTGATCAATTATGTAAACTGATTGAATTCACTATTGATCGTTATATGCCTGATGGTTGTTTTCCTGATAATGTACCTGTTTTTCCTGTTTTTTTTTGTTATGTCTGTTGTTCCTGATGTTTTTCTGTTGTCCAATGCGTTTCCTGTTTTGTTTGGTATCTAGGTAATAGTTCCATGATTAGAGCATACATAGACACATGGATAAATGCAGGGGCGGATCCAGGATTTTTTTAGGGGGGGGGGGGGGGGTAAAATAGGTTGATCCGATGAACTTGCATTAGGAACAAGTTTAATTAACGCAATATTGCGTTAATTAATTAAATTAAACTACTTTAGACTACGTTAGGGGGGCGCAAGCTCCCCTCGCCCCCAGGATCCGTCACTGGGATAAAGTCATTTCTGTAAACAAGATAGGAACAGAGGCATCTCAAGTGTGATTTAGATAGCGATGGGATTTGAAGTTTTCAGTTTCTGAGCCCCCTTTGGGAAAATTTCTTTCCAGTCTCTCTGGTGTGATATGTGTGTTCCCTGAAAGATGCATGCCTGTGCAGCAGACACTACGTATCGATATTCTAGAAGTGCTTATGTAAGATTGAAGTATCAGTAGAATAATTATTGAACTTTACACAAATAGTTGTGAGTTGAAAGATTGGGAAGGGCTATAAATAAACATTAATATAAAGAAAAAAATAAGAGAAGAATAGAGATAAAGTCAAAGGGGGAGATTGAGAGTGAGAAAAGTTTGGTGGGGAGAGAGAGATAAAAAAAGATAAATATAGAATGAAAAGAACTAGTGCTGTAATGGACAAATATATGGAGGGTAGTTCTTTAATTGGAGTTTAGCTTTTGTGTTGTCAATTATATGTAATGCCATATCCTTTTGTTTATTAATAAGAGTGCTTTTGTTGTTGGTGTCCACACTTGAGAACTTTATTTGCCCGGTTAACAGGCAATGTTCCCATAGTGTATCTACATTTGTCATTACCAAACATGCTATTCCTGAGATATTATAATACCTTAATATTGGGATATTGAGATTCCTACCTTAAAAGTAGATAAGTGGTGTAAATGAGACTGAGTCACTTCTTTTCCTCCTAACATCCTTTTTTACTATTTGACACTACTTTTGTTCAAGAGTGGCAATTCACAGAAAATTTGAGATTTCATTGCAGAAGAACTTGTCCAAACAGAGGAAATGGACATTTAGTCATATGAAACCAATTTTCTCCTTCATTTACTAAAAAAATGATTATCCCCAGAGTTTCTAATTTTCTCTTTCCTCAGCTTGTGTCCTTTGCGTCAGAGAGACATTGAGACTCAAAAATTTAAAAATGATGTAAATAATAAGGTCAAACAGTATAATTAGTTAAAAATAAACATTGTTTAAATGTCAATGGAGGCGTGCATCATAGTTCAACTGACTAAATTACACTAATTGGATCAATAACATACATGTAAACAAAGAAAAAAACAAGAGAGGGAAATGAACCATTATACTGACCAGTAGCCCACCATCATCATGCAACCAAGAAGAACATTCTAAATATAGGGACTTGAGAGAAAATTTAACTAAAAAAGAAATTTAAAATTCATTATTTGAATTACTTTATTTTTAAAATTTATTTATTTATTGTTGCTATTTAATTAATTATAATTAAAATTTATCTAATAGATTTATTAGATTGAATATGCAAATAATTTTATCAGATTTATTTATTTAAGTAAAAATGAAATCTAAAAGACTGCTGTCTCAAAATTATTTGCGCTGTCTAGGGATACATTATGTGTTGAAAGCTGTGATACAAATGGAAGGTTCCCAAATAATCTGAAAGAAGTAAAGGAATATTAAAAAAAATAGGTACTGTTCTATTAGCTGGTACACACGCGATATACTGTATAGGGAAATCTAAAGGAAAATAGTCAAACGGGTATCTGTCAATAGAGAAATGAATCACAAAGCGTGGTTTGTCATTGCGTTTTCGATATTTAAACTAATGTTTTTTTGGGTTTAGGAAGAAAAAAGGTACTTAGGTTAGGTTGGGTTGCGTATTTAATATACGCTATGCCCCCCCCCCCCAATGTGCAAATATATAGCCCAAATTTGTTTCTAAACTATTGTATTTTCGTATATTTTGTTTTATTTCAATAGCATTAACCAAACTTGACTTCTCGCGTGGGTACCAGCTAATAGAACTGCACCAACAATTCATGCTGAGCTATGCTGGTTTGTCAACACCTAAGAACTTTATTTGCCTGAAAAATAGACTGATACTCCACGGAATATCTTTATTTCTCTATCTTAATCTTATATTCCATACCTCGAAGGAATATTGAGATTTATACTCTTAAAGTAGATAAGTGCTGTAAATAAGATTGTCAGTGCTTTTTCCCTTCTGACATTTTGATCTTGCTACTTGACTATTTTGGTTTCAAAGCAGTAAATTAACGATGATTTGAGGTTGAAGTGCAGAAGAACTAGAAGAATCACAGGGAAAAAAAATATATTCGGTTATAAGAACTTTTTTTTTCTCCTTCAGTTATGCTGCGGAGTCGATACATGAGCACTTTACTTGGTGAAAGAAGAGACTCTTTTCATACTGAACATCTATGGGCCTCATTATTAAATCTATCACATAATTTTTTGGCTGTGGAGGTAAAAATTTGTGCCGTTTATTGGCGTAAGATGCTACAACAACCTTTTACATCAATTTGACACATCGAGTACAATAAAAGTTTTGAAAAAAAAGAAATGTGGAAAGATTGGTTTTGAGGTGTTTATCCCATTATTCTTACTTCAATACTTTAAATACAGCATGTAGCACTTTTTGCTTAGCGTAAAAGTAAGTCTTATTGACCTGAGACAATTCTGAAATCTCAAACTACATTTAGAATTTTTAATTAATCACTGCATGTCAGTAAATTGTTCATCTCGTTGCCTTCGCTGGACGTAGCCTAAAAAGCTAAGAACATACAGGGTTATTAACGGATTAAATCTTAAAACATGTTTGGTTGTGTAAGGAAGTGGTTCTCAAATGTATTTAGATACTCTCCCCCTTTTTACCCACAAAAAATTTTAGATACCCCTTCTGAGTTACCGGTACTAAGTAAACTATAGCTAAAATATAAATAAAATTACCAGTCCTAGAGGTGAAGGGTTGTTTTTTTTTGTTGACCGGCTGCATACCCCCTAAAAATTTTACGCACCCCAATCCCAAGGAGTACGCGTACCACAGTTTGAGAACCACTGTCTAAAGGATGGATCAGGACATCTCAAAGACTATGTAACCTGGTATATTTTGTTTATCGACTTGGAGCGGGTACCATGGTCCTTACCTACTTAAATACCCAGAGGATGAATCTGATCATTTCTGGCAAAATGAATATTTTATGCCATGGTTTGATTGGAGCAGAAGGGAGGGACATAAAACAAAATCAGCAGTAGAAATATATATAGTTAAATAAACCAAAACGTCATATAAATTGTATTTCTTGCTATAAATCATTAAACATATATGATTCTTGTTCCTATGAAATTTAAAATTTAAAAATTTAAAATCGAAAATCAATCCAGTCTTTCATCTCCTAGTTCTATGACTATCTGCCTTAGTTCTGCCCTAGGAATGAAGTATATACGGATGGATGATAGACTTATCTATCAACCAGTGACGTAAATTTTATAAAACATAAAAAGGGCTTATACCATATTTGCCTATCACTCACCTGAGCTATGTGTCTTGGCTTTTTCTACAATTAGCCATGGCCTGATGCCCACAACTGCTTGGGCAAAAAATTGTCCCATTGTGGGAACGTCATTAGAAATCTGTTCCTTGTCTAGAAATTTTCGGATTAATTCGTGACTGAAGGTTCCCGTCCTAAGTGAAACAATTGATCTTGGTCGTAAGATGGTGGATCAGTATTTCAAAGCTTAACCAGAGGCCGCTCCTCCCAAAGATGTTCAGTATTTGAAAACCATTCAGGCAAGTAAAGGCATTTTGAAAGTTGGGTCTGATTATTTGTTGGGAACTAGCAAAAGATGCTGAAGGAGCTACCGCCAAAGGGAGTGATCACTTGAAGCTCATTATTTGATAGGCTTAATCTGCAGGGGTATAGGTCGCCCAGGATAAAAAGAACTCAAACCTTTAATCTCAAATATCAAACATCCAGAATATTATTTCAGTTATCTTTCATTTTATGTTTCATTATAACCGTTCACGCAAGTAAAGGCATTTTGAAACTTTGGTCTGATTAGTTGTTGGGAACTAGCAAAAGATGCTGAAGGAGCTTCCGCGAAAGGGAGTGATCGCTTGAAGCTCATTATTTGATAGGCTTAATCCGCAGGGGTATAGGTCGCCCAGGATAAAAAAAAACTCAAACCTTTAATCTCAAATATCAAACATCCATAATATTATTTCAGTTATCTTTCATTTTATGTTTCATTATAACCGTTCACGCAAGTAAAGGCATTTTGAAACTTGGGTCTGATTAGTTGTTGGGAACTAGCAAAAGATGCTGAAGGAGCTTCCATCAAAGGGAGTGATCGCTTGAAGCTCATTATTTGATAGGCTTAATCTGCAGGGTCATGGGTCGCCCAGGATAAAAAAATTTAATCTCAAATATCAAACATCCACAATATTATTTCAGTTACCTTTCATTTTATGTTTCATTATAACCATTCACGCAAGTAAAGGCATTTTGAAACTTGGGTCTGATTAGTTGTTGGGAACTAGCAAAAGATGCATGTTTCATTATAACCATTCACGCAAGTAAAGGCATTTTGAAAGTTGGGTCTGATTATTTGTTGGGAACTAGCAAAAGATGCTGAAGGAGCTTCCGCCAAAGGGAATGATCGCTTGAAGCTCATTATTTGATAGGCTTAATCTGCAGGGGTATAGATCACCCAGGATAAAAAAAAAAAAATCTCAAATATCAAACATCATGAAGATTATTTCAGTTGTGTTTAATTTTAAATAGTGAGATGATATGTAGGCTAAAGCATGTTGGACAGGGTGGGGTAGATGGATTATTATTTATGTTGCTTATAAACTTCAAAAAGTGCATTATTTGGCTTGGACAATTCAAAAAGCTGCATGCGGTTCAATCTGTCGTTCTATATATGATTACACGACCGTTCTTTAAATATTTCCTGAATGATCATGAGCCAAAAACTATAATAATCTGTATGTGTGAAGTATTTACCGGGAAGAGAAATGAAGGAAAATTAGACTCAAAAGCTCAATTTTTTGGTTCTCGCATAAATTGAAATTACTCCATGAATCAACTCTCAAGTGTGTTTAGCAAGCCCACCATTTGAAAAAGATATGTTTAGGTCTTGAAACACAAATTGCAGAAGTTGTCACAGAAATCTTTAATAAAATTCTTAGGCCTACATATTGTAGTTTTAGATTCAGATTTAGAATGAACAAACTAAAAAAATCCTTCTATAAAATTTTCATTGGAAACTTAAATTAAATGCCGATATCAAATCCAACTAGAATTAGTAAAATTGTGAAACTTATGAGACGAGCCAAGGAAATGAGTAATGCTCCCATTTAAATCCTGTTGGATATTGTCTCAAAAGGATTTTTCATAATTGAAATTAATATCAATTACCAACATTGTGTTTTAGGTTTGACGAAACGAGCCCAGAGCTGGTACGGAATTGTACGGTTTTTTTTTTTTTTTTTTTTTTTTTTTTTAGTTTTTAAAATGAAGTTCATATATCACCAAAAAATTTAATTTCCCTATGACTTTACTAGATACAATTAATCAGGTTGAATTTTTATATTATTGTGTTTACTTCATAAGTCGTCAGTTAAAGAGACATCATATGGAAATATATAAGCTACACACGGTTTAAGTCTTGATGAAATATAAAAAAGTTTTTTTTAACTGAAAGTAAGGAGCAACGTTTAAACTTAAAACGGATAGAAGTTGTTCCGTATATGAAAGGGGCTGACCCCTCCTCAACAGCTCACTCTTTATGCTAAAGTTTGACTCTTTATCACAACTATACTTTATAAAACAATGAAAACTTTAGCGTGAAGAACGAGGTATTGAGGAAGTGACTGCCCATTTCATATACGGAATAATTTCTTGTTGTTTTAAGACTTAATGTCACTCCTTACTTTCAGTTAAAAAAAAACTTGTATTTTCTATTTAATTTCTGAACTTTTTGCAACTAATGCAGGTTCGAATTAGACTCAACGCTTATGAAAAATTAAAAGAAAATTTGTATATTAATTTTGGCAAATTTATTTCGTATATGAAGGGTTGCCCCTCCTCAATACCTTGCTCTTTAAGCTAAAGCTGTTACCACTTTAAAAAAAAGCTTTCTATTCTGATTAAACGGCCTCCATGTTTCATTAGACGCTCTTAAAAATTGGGACAAAGAGTTGAACTTTAGCACAAAGAGCAAGGTATTGAGGAGGGGACAACTCTTCATATATGTAATAATTTCTGTTCGTCTCTCAAATAATGCTGGTAAATCTGGCTCGCTTTCTATGAAATATACTCCTTCCCCTCACGGAAAAATCCCCCGTGGAAACTTGATCCAACGGCAAGTGCCCCCCCCCCCGTAAAATTTCCTCCAGATAATTTAGTTCTATCCTCCCTGAGAATCCCCTCCCGGTAAAATTACTTGCGGAAAATTCAGCCTGAAAAATTCTTCGAAGCATTCTTTCATTTGAATAAGACTTCAATCTCTAATCTGTTTCTCGTTCATTCCAGAAATGCCCCCTTCCGTGGAAATTATTTCCCGGAAATGAAAAAAAACCTGGATAATTCTCCCGGAACATCTCCACATGAACAATTTGACAAAGAGAATGTAAGACAATTAAAAATAATTTCGTATAGTAATTCTTACAAATCCCTCCGATGTAACATTCCCCCTAGAATATTTGCCCTCCCCCCAGAAAATTCCCCCCCCCTAAGGAAGATTCTCCCTATAGAAACCCGCCCCAAGCACAACCCCTCCCCCCGAAAACATGTCTGTATACTTCCCAGTGACAAATACTATACGTAAACAATTGGCGAATTTCATAACTTACAAGCCTCTCCCTACGGACTGTGGGAGGTCATTTTACAAATAAAGACATAATTATTTGATCTATCAACTATACTGAACAAAATAGCTATTTCAAAATTTTTATCAGATACTTTTGGGGAGAAAATGGACGTAGGAGGGGACCCAGTTGCCCTCCAATATTTTTGGTCACTTAAAAAGGACACTAGAACTTTTAATTTCCTTTCGAATGCACCCTCTCCCAGTGTTCTAGGACCATTATTTCGATACAATCATCCCTGAAAAAAATAAAAACTACAAATAAACACGTATTCGTGATCTTTTTCTGGCAAAAATAGTAAAATCCCATATTTTTGCAGGTAGGAGCTTGAAACTTCTACAGTAGGGTTCTCTGGTACGCTGAATCTGATGGTGTGGTTTTCATAGAGACTTCTTTAATTTTAGGGGGTATTTCTTCCCTATTTGAAAAATCAAGCAAATTTTCTCAGACTCTAAACTTTCGATGAGTAGCACTAAACTTGATGAATCTTATATATTTGGAATCAACATAATAAGCTATTTATTTTGATGTATCTGTTGATATTAAAATTCTGTTTTTTTAGAGTTTCGGTTATTATTGAACCGAGTCGCTCGTTACTTACTTACCACGAACTGTTTGAAACGCTCACAAGTTTCCCCTCTTATTTGGAGAAATATCAAAGGACAATTGGGAAATATTTACTGGCAGTGAGATTTTTGGACTGTCATATTATAATTTGTAACAATAGCCTTCGAATTAACAGGTTTACAATTTTTTTTGGCTCAATAAAACCAGTCTAAAACTTAATAGAATGAAGATGAAAATAATCTTAGTGTCAGCGCTGTAAAATAGAAAAATTTCAATAGCAGAATTTGGACTACATTCTTCTAAATATAAACACAACGGTCCTTAAAATTTGTAATTTGGGCCACGACCAACCTCAAATAATAGAATTTTCAAACTGTGCGCAGAATATAAATTTTTAATGATTTTCGCTTGTGGGGAAATGTGAGGGGGGCGAGTTGAAAATTGGGGATCTGCAGAGACAGAGAACTGTATAGTGTAGAAAATTGACCTTTTCTCAGTGTCAGATGAGTTTAGTTTTTTTTCAAAATTGATAATTGTGCATATCATTTTTCTTCTGATGAAATGGGGGGAGGGTATGACTAGTATTCCGCAACTTAGAAGTCCACGCACTGTTTATTTCCTTAAACCGACAAATGTACAGGTTAACTCTTTCAAAATAAGACCCTTTACCTCTAATTATTCGTTAGCATTAAACTTCTAATTTTTCACTTTTCTTTCACTGAATCCTTAATTTTTCTTAAAACCCAATCCAAAAATGCCAATATATTTACAGATTTCCAGAATTTCTTCCCGAAAGTTTGCTACTGAATGAACATTAGAAAGAAGAAGAAAAGCTAGTTCAATCGAGAAAGCTCAACAATTTGAAAGTGATGCACTAACATAAAAGGGAAATAGGGGGTGGGGAAAGAAATGCTGACTGCTGAGTGAACAAAAGTGCCAATCCCTTCTTAATAGGCTTCTTGGCTATGTAAGCAAACTCTAAAAGGCAGAAGTTATTGTATTTAGAAACAGCTACTGACAAAAGAGTGCTCCAAGAGTGGTATTTAAAAATTTTTGGAAAGAATTGTTGGATTATGTCGTCGAGGCTTTAAAATAGAAAGGATACTACTCATGTGTACATTACTAAAAAAAGAAAACAAAAAAAAAAACAAAAAAAACATAGTCTAGAAGAGAAACTAAACATCTATTAAAACCAATAATATTAAGTGTAATTAAAGCCATTTAAAGCAACCAATTTATTAAAGCCTTTACCATTACTAGTGAGAGAGAATTGGAATTGGAAAGCTGTTAATAATAATAGGCGGCTAACGAACTCAAAAACAGTTATTATTTAGTTTAGAAAACTTGTTAGACTGGCTTTACTCTGCGTCTAAGCAACTTAGTCTTCTTAACATTGACTGGTTTATTGAAAAAAGAAATAAATCCCACATAATTAAAACTATATAAATCCATCTTGGATGCCGAGAACTACAATAATTATAGTTTAAAACATAAATGCTCAGTGTGGTCATCAGTCCTACTCTCAGACATGATCTTACCTATCATCAATTAATGAAATTAACCAGAGACTCCCCTATTCCAAGTCCCAGGGGAAAAATGAAAAAATGAAGGAAAATAAAAATAAATAATAAAAAAAACGAAAAAAATCAACCATTCTTTTGTAATTTTAATGAATGAATTTCTTCTCTGTTTTTAAATGAACCAAGGGAACTTCTACCTCTCAGCTCTTCTGGGGTCAGGTTCCATATCATTGTACATGTTTTGGATATTCGGAGCAAAATCTGATCGCATGTTTGGGGCACAGTTTATATAATTAGCAGTATGATCATTCTGTATCTCTCCCATTATAAAAACCCGGACAGGGGTGCGAGTGCTCCGGAGAACGTTTTTGCAGATAGAAACATAGGCGTTATCAGATCTTTTCGCGGGTAGACAAGTCAGATTTCTCTTGGACGCGAAACTTGGCTTCAACGTTGGAACACTAATTTTGAAGAAACTAATTCTAAATTAATTTATTCCAATACATACATGAAAATCGGTAGTTAATAGTGTAATGTTATTATTAGATGTTTTTAGGAATTAAAAATAGGTTTCGAAGTCTCAAGTTGGTTTCAAAGGCATTTTGAGAAAGTTTCTGCCAAAATACGCGTTCCAGGGTAATTGGACCGCTAATGGCAGATCAAATGAGAGGAGTTGTTTGTACGCGCCGATATAAATATATATATATATATATATATATATATATATATATATATATATATATATATATATATATATATATATATATATATATATATATATATATATATATATATATATATATATATATATATATATATATATATATATATATATATATATATATATATATATATATATATATATATATATATATATATATATGGCAATTCAGAAACTAACCTCCGGTTGATTGAAAAAAATACACCAAGTTAAGTAAAAATATTTTAATATATACATCTTACAACTACATCTTTGCACTATTTTTTGACATAGTCTCCATAACGATTGAGGCACTTATCGTATCTCTTCACAAGCTTTGAAATCGCTTCTGCATAAAAATCACCCGCTTGTGCCTTGAGCCAGCCTGTGACCGCATCTTTGAGCTCTTTGTCGTCATCAAACCGCTGGGACCCGAGCCATTTCTTCATATGCATGAAGAGGTGATAATTGCTTGGCGCCAGATCTGGGCTGTAAGGTGGATGGTTGAAAACGTCCCACTTGAAGGACTCAAGAAGGGCTGTTGTTCTGCGAGCAGAGTGAGGACGGGCGTTATCGTGGAAAAAAAACGATACCAGAAGTCAGCATACCACGGCGTTTGTTCTGTATAGCCCGTCGTAATGTTTTTAGTGTTTCACAGTACACGTCTTTATTAATGGTCGTCCCACGTTCCATGAATTCAATCAACATTACCCCTTTGGCATCCCAAAACACCGTTGCCATCAGTTTTCTCGCAGAAAAATCTTGCCGGGCTTTTTTTGGTTTGGTAGGCGAATCTGAATGTGCCCACATCTTTGACTGTTCTTTTGTCTCAGGGTTCACGTACTTAATCCAGGTTTCGTCACCGGTCACGATTCTGTTTAACAATGGTACTCCTTCGTCCTCATAACGTGACAGAAAGTCTAATGCAGAGGCCATTCTTTGTGTTTTGTGGTGGTTGGTAAGAATTTTGGGCACCCATCGTGCACAGAACTTACGGTAACCCAATCTTGCTGTCACTATCTTGTACAAAAGAGTCTTAGAAATCTGTGGAAAATCAGTAGACAACTCCACCATTGTGAAACGTCGATTTTCACGAACTTTTGCATCAACTGTATGAACAAGTTCGTCAGTCACCAAGGATGGTCTACCACTCCTCTCTTCATCATGAACGTTTTCTCGTCCACTTTTAAATAAACGTACCCATTCACAGACAACTCCTTCACTCATAACTTTTGGTCCGTACACGGCACAAAGCTCACGATGAATAGCTGCTGCGTAGTATCCTTTGGCTGTAAAAAACCTTATAACAGCACGCAATGCACATTTGGCGGGATTTTCTATTGCAGCACACATTTCAAACTACCACAATAACTAAACTAGCGCAGGTACGATGTTCACTCGACTACGGCTTGATGCCGACTGACCTGCTGAGCGCGTGAATGCACAGATGGCGCGCTACTCCCCCCACTACACGCACTGTGACCAATCGGAGGTTAGTTTCTGAATTGCCCTAAAGGCCATATTAAAATTAAGATCAGTAGAAATATAAGCCTACAATAATTCAAACTCAAAACGACCAGAAATTATTATTAAAGAATAAAAAAGGAAAGGAGAATAATTGGTATGGCGGTAACACTGCATATAAATTTATATGAATGTATATATAGTGGGCTGTAATAATGCAAAAGGTAAATATATAACATTGGTTTAAGAATGTAAAGAAAGAAAAGGAATAAATTTACGATAATCAAGTAAAAAATAAGTTTTATTTGAACAATGCCATAAAGCGATGACATTTGATTATGATGTTTGGTGCTTCCCATTGATATTTCAGTTTTAAAAGTTTTATTTTAAATAAATTTTAAAAAAATTTACCCCTTTGTTCAAAAAAAGAGATAATCAAGTATTTATACTACTAAAACTAAAATAATTACTTGCTAGTTTATTTTCATTGATAGGTACGTCTCTCGATTTCTCGATTCTTAAATTTTACTTCGTAATATGCACGTGTGCGCAAAAAAAATCTTATAAACTGTTCAAGGGGGAAGTCCTCGCAGCCAGTTTCCCAATTCAGGTCTTTGCACTCAAGCCATATTCGATTGATTATTCCCGGTTTCCAGCAAGAATTTCTATAATGTTTGAGGAAAATGGAGTCACAGTCTTGCAGAAACGAAACGACACCTAGCGAAGGAGCTGTAAGGTTGGATAAATTCAGGCTTAACAGACGTTTGGTATTTTCTTGGATAGGGCTATTGCGGCAACTTTTACCACAACAACCAATAATTAGAACTCAAGTCCTAAAATTGTTCTCAATCAGGAACCCTTATCGCTATCTAAATTCAGAAAGTGCAAAGATTTTCAAACAGAGGTGTTTATTGTTGAAAGTTCAGGAAAGGTCTGCCCATTTCATATGAAAACATTGATTGAAAACAAAACTAGTTTTATCTAGGCTCTCCGCCAAAACAGGTAACTAGATTTTTCAAATATCATAGGAACTACAATCTGAGAAAATAAATATCACGACGTGAAAAAAAATGATAAACTATCCAGTTGCGGATCCAGAGGGGGGGCGAGGGGTACCCCATAAAGTAGTCTAAAGTAGTGTAATTTACCTAATTAACGCAAGCTTGCATTAATTAAACTTGCTCCTAACGTAAGTTCGTCGGATCAACCTATTTTGCGCCCCCCCTCCCCTAAAAAAATCCTGGATCAGCCCCTGAAACCATCACACCTACCCCACCAGTTATTAGAAGAAGAAAAAATTTCTTATTTTCACAATTTTCATCAACCCCTCCGCCCCCTTTTTTTATAAAATCCTACATAGGCCCATCAGTTGAGTCCACGTAAATAATGGATTAAGTCATAATTTGTATATAAATTAATTCATACCTGTGAGATGGGACGCTTGCAAACCACTTGGCTGGCTCACCAAGTTTTTTTCTGCTTTCGCAATTACGAATAATGCACTTGGTAACCATTTCTCAGTGATTGACGATAACAGACTAATCCGCTAAGGCAGAAACAAGTGGGAGGAGCTTTTTGTTTGCACCGAGACCGAAGACCAGAAATTATCTGCGATAAGCTTACTGTCTATAAACTGTGGTTTGGGGTGACGGGTATCTGCAAGTTCGAAGATGATCGGGCATGCTGAATTTTCTGGTCAAGGATAGGTCGAAATAATGCCTTAAATGAAGATGGCAGTTCACCAGCTAAAAATTTAAACACAAAAGTCAAGCAGGGTAGTAGATACAGTAGCGACAAGTACTCCTCGTTTTTGCTAATCAGTATAGACTGGCTAATCATTTTTGCTAGTCAACAGAGTCGTGTGAACAAAGAAGCTTTTCTCATGTAGTTTTGGCCTTGTTATGACAGAAGATGGCTATAAAAACTGGAGGGGGGGGGTTCATTCTATCACTAATAAAAACTTTAGTGCCCCCTTGGATGTTTGAAGCCGATCAAAGAATGACCTGCCATCCCTTCAATACCCCATGTGCCTCCATGCGTCCCCAACCCCATCTGATGTTGGGGTAAACTTTCAGGATAGTTATTTAGACCAAAGGGCCTAATAAAGTGGTCTCCGGGGACGATGTGACCGCATTTGATACGATAAAGCTGAAGATTGTCATTTGTGACCAATTACAAAAAGTAATTCTTAAGTTATCAAACAGTTCACCATAGTTATCAAAAGTGAATTTTTCAGGGGAAATTTTACGCTGGGAAATTTGCAAGAATTTCTAAACGGAATTCTTCTTATGTCTTGCTTTCTTTTTGTCGATTCAATTTTACACGTGGAGATGTTAAAAGGTAATTGTCCGGGGTAAATTTTTAACCAGGATTCAATTATCTAGAGAATATATCGGTGGTGGGGAGAGATTCTTCAGTGGAGGGGGAGCCAGATTTCCTGATATTATTTAAAAAACGACCAGGAATTAAATTGAAAAAAAAAAGTTTTTTCAACTGAAAATAAGGAGCAACATTATAATTTGTAACGAACAGAAATTATTACGTATATGAGGGGGGTTGCTCCCTCCTCAACACCTAGCTCTTTACGCTAAAGTTTAAATTTTGTCCCAATTCTTTAAGGCGGGCTCCTGAAACACGAGGTTCGTTTAATTAGAGCAATAAAAAGCTTTTTTAAAAGTACTAACAACTTTAGCGTAAAGAGCGAGGTGTTTAGGAGGCGGCAGCCCCCCTCATATACGTAATAAATTCTTTTCATTTTAAGTTTTAATGTTGCTCCTTGCTTTCAGTTGAAAAAAAAATTACAGCCAAACCCCAGGGCTGCAGCACAGTAACCTGTCAGTTTACGAACATGACTTGTGAGCCAAATTAGATCAATAACGTTTGTTGCACAAAAAACAAAAGAGACAATGTATTCGGGCTTTTGCACTATCATAAAGTGCCAGAGTAGAGCAAGTAAAGCAAGTCCTAATAAAAAGGGAAGAAAAACATAACGCAATTTAAATATTTCAATTTAATAATTTAACGCAAATTCATTATGCTACTTGCAAGTGAAGAAACAAGCAGCGCTCAATTTTCTCATTTCTCAAGCTTATGAGGGTGAATGATTGCTGAGGGTGAAGTTGCTGAGGTGGGAATAATTGATGAACGGACCTGAACCATAATGAAGTTCTTGATGAGAATTTGGGGAAAGGGTACAGGGGATAAAAACCAGCCTTATGTGTCTCCGAGGCCGCCGTCTAGGCAGGGATTCAGGCTTTCTGGCCGGGCCTTGAGCTCTCCACTCAAGAGGCTGCCTTGTCAGACAGTGACTTAATCTTGAATTTACCCAATAATTATTGGACGGTGAACCAGAAGGGATGGCTGAAGGCACGCGTATGGGGCTCTCCTGAGGTTGGGTCGTTGTCTAAGTCTGGAGAAAGCTTCGTTCTGAGTGGAGGTTCTGATTTGGTGGTCGGAAACGACAGTCTATATAAGATTTTTATTAGTTTCAATTGAAAATTTAATATTGCTTGTGACAATTCTGGACCAAAGATCCCCATCTGTGGAGTCAATAGGCATTAACGGGAAGGAATTGCTGGTAAGTAGCAACGACATCTTTTCAACAACAGTGGAAATTCAAGAGCCAGGAGCCAGTAAAGGTGGAGGGTTAAATAAATCTATAGAATGAAACTAACATGGCTGACGACAGTTACCACTCCCACACAAGACAAAATGAGCTTAGGTTGGGTCTAGGTTAGGTCATGAACATGTGGAATTAAGCGTAGTGTATATGGTAAAAATGAGATATCATTCACAATAGAAGGTAATTGAGCTGCTGGAATTTTTTAAAGAAGAAAAAGTTCCCTTACTTTGTCGTGCTATGCAAATGCCCTTCATACCTCATGAGGGCGTTCTGATACAAACGGGAGAGGCCAATCTATTTTCACCCCGTACTTGTTGTGTATTAGAGAGAGGATGTCTTGCAAGAATAGGTTGAAAATATGTAGGGAGTATTCATCCCTGGCATACACCGTAAGTTGTCGATAATTCGTCGAAGGTCATTGGTTATTGCACTCGGCTTTTGACCTTTTTTTTTAAAATTAATAGTGATTATGATGATCTCACTTGGGACATTATACCGTCATAGAATATTCAAAATCAAAATAAACAAACAGTCAATGGACAAAATACACTAAACAAGAATGTGTCGTTAATTTGAGGCATAATGTCAGTACCATGTAATGACCAAATCATAGAATTGGTTGTTATTGGTAGAAAAAAAAAATCAATCCACGACTTTCCATTGGCTAGTCTTGTGCATTAAAATCGTGATTTTGATTTCGTTTGCTTGTTTTCTCCATAGTTATCGCAGTTTAATTTTGTTTTGTAGCGTTGGATGATTTTTTTATTATTTTTTCTTTTTTTATATAACTCCTTCAATCGTTTACATTGCATTTGTATCAAGGGTTAAAATAAAATTATTATTAGAATGAGGGTCTCCTTGCATAAATTCACGATTTTTAATGGGGGAAGGAACAAAATGTATTTCTCATTATATAGGACTGGGGCAATTTGTTGTTTTTTCACTTTTTTCAATGAAATACACAAATGGAATTTTCAATGAATATGCCCTCCAAAATGATAAGCCCAGGAAAAGGGGAAAAACTGAGAAGAGCACAGGCTCCTTTCCAATTGACACCACTAGAGGGTCTGAAATAGGCTTTAGTCGCTTCCAATAAATTACAGCGCTATTTTTGTTCTGGTGTATATGATTTGAGGTACACCATTCACTAGCCTTAGGGTAAAAATAATCCTTTTTGGACACTACTTTCTTCAATTGTTTTCAGATTTGGGATTTTTGTAAATGTATATTTTTCTATAATTCCAAAATTTTAATTCACCTACTGCTACTGCTTCACCAACTGCTTCCTTTGAAACATTAAAGAAAATTTACCAGGGAAGCAATTATTTACCCTGTTAAAAATATTTTGGACAAAATTAGAATCAATAACTAAGGTTGGGTGACAAGAAAAAAAACTAGAACGATCAATAAAACTAAAAGAAGGAATAATAATACCAGGATCAGCAAATAATTAGCAGTGCCTTCGTGGATAAATTTGGTACTATCAAAATACGGAAAGTCTAAAATGGTCAGCAAAACCAATTATCGAAACAGAGTCCAATTTAGATGGATGGTCACAGAAATCAATAAAGAAATGAATAAAAATGGAAAGAAATGAAAGAAATGCAATAATAAAATTGACTAAATCACTACTGTGCTATCTTACCTGTGTAGGCATCGTTTATGACAAATAGCAAATGCATGTAGTAAATCTTAGTTTACAATAAGAGTTAAAAATCAATGTAATTGCCAAGGGCATATCTAGGGTTTTACTCGGGGGGGGGGCAAAAATAACTTACAAAATGGATCAAAAATATGCTTAAACGCATTTTTGCTAATTTTTTACAGGCTGGTATGTTGTAATTTTTTGTTGGGATGGAGGGGTAGGTACAAACTCGTTAACACCCTCCCGCCTGAATACAGCCTTGATACCTCTAGAAAAGACTTTTTGTTCCTTGTTATTTTTGAAATATGATTTATTGTATATTCCACCGAGTAATAAGACAAAACAGTTATTACGCTTCTAAAATAAATTTCATTGAATATTTCTGTCTTGTTCATCTGTTCATAGATTCATATATCATAGAAAAGGAATCCTTATTAAGAGCTACGAATTTAAACTAGCATACAAATATAATAAAATAAAAATGACAAACGAATAAAACTATTTGATTACAAACTAAATAGTCTTAAACAAGCAGTACTTAAGATAAAATCTGCTTAATTTTTTTCATTTTTACTGAATTTATTATTACTCAGGAAATATTTAGTCATATTACTATTAGGCTATTCTGTTGTTTTTGAATTCAAATCAACTTGGTGGAAGTGATAAACTTGAGTGCCGTGGCTAATTAGAGTACAGCCAAGACACATAGTATAAATGAGAGGCAAAGCTGGCAGATTTCAGAATTGTATAAAAAGGATAAATTTCACTTGTTGATAGATAGTCTATCATCCTTCCTAGGGCACAACTAAGATAGATAGGCACAGAGTAAAGGTAGTTTTATAGTCTATCAGTTCAGTGAGCCATTCGAAGGCTATTGGAAACCCCCAAAAAAATTATTTAAAGATTTATGACTAAACTCAGTCGAAGCTCAGGCCAAAAGCGTTAATCGCTGCAACACCCAAAACCCAAATTTATAGCACGTTTTCTTTTTTGTTGCCGACAATCGATTTGGGACAATTTTTAACAGACTATATTTCAAATAGCCTACTCCAAAAATATGCAATTTCCACAAAGAATCTAGGAAATATTTAATTTCCGTTTCTAGAATTTCTTTGAAGAAAAAAGAATGTTCATCTGTTAGAAAAAGTCCTTCCGCGAAGTTGACCGTGAAAACTCATCCAGCTTTTGGACTATAAATCCTCTTCCTAGGACAGTAGCAATTTCCCTTACACACCCCTTAAGTCTATCCCTATCAGTTTTTCGGAATTGAATTGGGATTATAATATCTTAGAATGTTCCAACTCGTTTTCCCTCCTCGAGCTTTTTTTATATTTATGACTTTATTCTCCTTTTTGTAAGCCACTGAACAAATGAACTGCTCTTTAAAATGTGGTTTCTTGCCTTTTGCTAAAAGCCTAATTTTCTAAGAGATTTTTTTCAACTGATGGGTTTCGAAAGTTTAGTTTATATATTCCTTCTATATCCTCTCTATATTAATCTGTATTTTCCTGGCCAAATTATCAGTTATAAGGATTGACGTGGATTTCTTTAGAATAAGTTACTCAAAGAAAAATAAAGAGCTTCACTAAGTCAATAATGAGCAGAAATAAATTCAAATAATCTTTCAAGCTTATAATTATCACAAAACACTATCAATAAATAAATGAAACCCAAAACGAACAAAAATTTAAATAAATAACCGAGTCAAACACAAAACGAGCATATCTTAACATGAATAGGGCTGGCAACTGCCTTGCCTTCTCAAGATCAGAACATAATTAGTAGAGATGCCTTATTGACTCGTGACAGGGCACCAAATATGGGCATAGAGTCCCTAGGGAGATGGTTTTTGTCAGTGAGAATGAAAAAACAGGAATTTTGTCACATTTATGTCTGTTTTATGGTTTTTCTCAGTGAGAATGGAAAAACAGTATTTTTCTCACTTGAAAAAACAGGAATTTTCTCACATTGATGGTTGTTTCTTGGACGGTTATGTGTGTTGGTCAATTTATTTGATGTTTTTCATGGATGTCAACAGCAGTTCATGTCTGTTTTATGGTTTTTGTCAGTGAGAATGGAAAAACAGTATTTTTCTCACTTGAAAAAACAGGAATTTTCTCACATTGATGGTTGTTTCTTGGACGGTTATGTGTGCTGGTCAATTTATTTGATGTTTTTCATGGATGTCAACAGCAGTTCATGTCTGTTTTATGGTTTTTGTCAGTGAAAATGGAAAAACAGGAACTTTCTCACTTTGATGGATTATTGAGTCTAATGGGAACAGGGTCAATGACACTTCCTTCAAGATCTTGTTGTTGTTGTATGCTCGATGCAAATGTTATGATCCCGAAATGGTATTTGTTGTTGTTGAATGCTCGATGCAAATGTTATGATCCAGGAAACAGTATTTGTTGATGTATGCTCGAGGCGAATGTTATGCAGTCCAGGAATCCTGGAAACCGTTAGATCACGTGTTTCCTTCTCAGCCAATCAGCGAGTCGGATACATATCCCTTCAAAGTCAATCAGGGGGGGGGGCGGAAATATTAGAAAAAGAGGATTGCAGGTTGGGTTAGTTTAGATTTTTAGTTTATTCTTTTATTAGTTATTTAGTTTAGATTTTTAGTTTATCTTAAGTTTATTTATTACCTTTATTTTAGTTTAGTTTTAGTTAGTTTAGTTTTAGATTAGAGTTTTAGTTTAGCTAGAGTTTTACTAGAGAGTTTTAGTTAGAGTTTTAATTTAGCAGTTTACTTTAGTTTTAGTTTGGTTTAGTTTAGATTTTTAGTTTAGCTTTAGTTTAACTTTTAATATTATTTTATAGTTTTAGTTTAGATTTTTAGTTTATTTTAAGTTTATTTATTACCATAATTTTTAGTTTAGTTTTAGTTAATTTAGTTTTAGATTAGAGTTTTAGTTTAGCTACAGTTTTACTAAAGAGTTTTAGTTAGAGTTTTATTTCAGCAGTTTAGTTTAGTTTTAGTTTAGTTTAGTTTAGATTTTAGTTTAGCTTTAGTTTAATGTTTAGTATTATTTAGAGTTTTAGTTTATTTTAAGTTTATTTATTTAATTTATTTTTAGTTTAGTTTTAGTTATTTTTATATTATAGTTTTACTTTAGCTAGAGTTTTACTAAAGAGTTTTAGTTAGAGTTTTAATTTAGCACTTTAGTTTAGTTTTAGTTTAGTTTAGTTTAGATTTTTAGTTTATTATTTTATTAGTTATTTAGTTTAGATTTTTAGTTTATTTTAAGTTTATTTACTACCTTTATTTTAGTTTAGTTTTAGTTAGTGTAGTTTTAGATTAGAGTTTTAGTTTAGCTAGAGTTTTACTAAAGAGTTTTAGTTAGAGTTTTAATTTATCAGTTTAGTTTAGTTTTTGTTTGGTTTAGTTTAGATTTTTAGTTTATTTTAAGTTTATTTATTACCTTTATTTTAGTTTAGTTTTAGTTAGTTTAGTTTTAGATTAGAGTTTTAATTTAGCTAGAGTTTTACTAAAGAGTTTTAGTTAGAGTTTTATTTTAGCAGTTTAGTTTACTTTTAGTTTAGTTTAGATTTTAGTTTAGCTTTAGTTTAATGTTTAGTATTATTTAGAGTTTTAGTTTATTTTAAGTTTATTTATTACCTTTATTTTTAGTTTAGTTTTAGTTAGTTTTAGATTAGAGTTTTAGTTTAGCTAGAGTTTTACTAAAGAGTTTTAGTTAGAGTTTTAATTTAGCACTTTAGTTTAGTTTTAGTTTAGTTTAGTTTAGATTTTTAGTTTATTATTTTATTAGTTATTTAGTTTAGATTTCTAGTTTATTATTCTATTAGTTATTTAGTTTAGATTTTTAGTTTATTTTAAGTTTATTTATTACCTTTACTTTAGTTTTAGTTAGTTTAGTTTTAGATTAGAGTTTTAGTTTAGCTAGAGTTTTACTAAAGATTTTTAGTTAGAGTTTTAATTTATCACTTTAGTTTAGTTTTAGTTTAGTTTAGTTTAGATTTTTAGTTTATTTTAAGTTTATTTATTACCTTTATTTTAGTTTAGTTTTAGTTAGTTTAGTTTTAGATTAGAGTTTTAGTTTAGCTAGAGTTTTACTAAAGAATTTTAGTTAGAGTTTTAATTTAGCAGTTTAGTTTAGTTTTAGTTTGGTTTAGATTTTTAGTTTAGTTTTAGTTTAATGTTTAATTTTATTTTAGAGTTTTGGTTTAGATTTATAGTTTATTTTAAGTTTATTTATTACCATAATTTTTAGTTTAGTTTTAGTTAGTTTAGTTTTAGATTAGAGTTTTAGTTTAGCTAGTTTTACTAAAGAGTTTTAGTTAGAGTTTTATTTCAGCAGTTTTGTTTAGTTTTGGTTTAGTTTAGATTTTAGTTTAGCTTTAGTTTAATGTTTAGTATTATTTAGAGTTTTAGTTTATTTTAAGTTTATTTATTACCTTTATTTTTAGTTTAGTTTTAGCTAGTTTTAGATTAGAGTTTTAGTTTAGCTAGAGTTTTAATAAAGAGTTTTAGTTAGAGTTTTAATTTAGCACTTTAATTTAGTTTTAGTTTAGTTTAGATTTTTAGTTTATTATTTTATTAGTTATTTAGTTTAGATTTTTAGTTTATTTTAAGTTTATTTATTACCTTTATTTAAGTTTAGTTTTGGTTAGTTTAGTTTTAGATTAGAGTTTTAGTTTAGCTAGAGTTTTACTTAAGAGTTTTAGTTAGAGTTTTAATTTAGCAGTTTAGTTTAGTCTTAGTTTGGTTTAGTTTAGATTTTTAGTTTAGTTTTAGTTTAATGTTTAATTTTATTTTAGAGTTTTGGTTTAGATTTATAGTTTATTTTAAGTTTATTTATTACCATAATTTTTAGTTTAGTTTTAGTTAGTTTAGTTTTAGATTAGAGTTTTAGTTTAGCTAGAGTTTTAGTTAGAGTTTTATTTTAGCAGTTTAGTTTAGTTTTAGTTTAGTTTAGTTTAGATTTTAGTTTAGCTTTAGTTTAATTTTTAATTTTATTTAGAGTTTTATTTTATTTTAAGTTTATTTATTACCTTTATTTTTAGTTTTAGTTAGTTTTAGATTAGAGTTTTAGTTTAGCTAGAGTCTTGCGAAAGAGTTTTAGTTAGAGTTTTAATTTAGCAGTTTAATTTAGTTTTAATTTAGTGTAGTTTAGATTTTAGTTTAGTTTTAGTTTAAAGTTTTATTTTAGAGTTTTAGTTAGATTTTCAGTTTAATATAGTTTTGTTTTAGGTTAGTGCTCAGTTTTAGTGTAGAATTTTAGTTAGTTTAAAAGTTTAGATTTTAGTTAGTTTAGTAGTTTAGATTTTTAGTTTAGTTTTAGTTTAATGTTTAGTTTTCTCTTAATGTTTTAGTTAGATTTTCAGTTTAATTTATTTTAGTTTTAGATTAGTGTTTAGTTTTAGTTTAGAATATTAGTTAGTTTAAAAGTTTAGATTTTATTTAGTTTAGTAGTTTAGATTTTTAGTTAGAGTTTTCTTTTAGAGTTTTAGTTAGATTTTCAGTTTAATTTATTTTAGTTTTAGGTTAGTGTTCAGTTTATTTTAGAATTTTAGTTAGTTTAAAAGTTTAGATTTTAGTTAGTTTAGTAGTTTAGATTTTTAGTTTAGTTTTAGTTTAATGTTTAGTTTTATTTTAGTTAGATTTTCAGTTTAATTTATTTTAGTTTTAGATTAGTGTTTAGTTTTAGTTATTTTAGTTTTTTAGTTTAGTGTTAGTTATTTTAGTTTTAGATTAGAGTTTTAGCTTAATGTTTAGTTTTCTTTTAGAGTTTTAGTTAGATTTTCAGTTTAATTTATTTTAGTTTTAGATTAGTGTTTGGTTTTAGTTTAGAATTTTAGTTAGTTTAAAAGTTTAGATCTTAGTTAGTTTAGTAGTTTAGATTTTTAGTTTAGTTTTAGTTTAATGTTTAGTTTTCTTTTAGAGTTTTAGTTAGATTTTCAGTTTAATTTACTTTAGTTTTAGATTAGTGTTTAGTTTAGAATTTTTAGTTAGTTTAAAAGTTTAGATCTTAGTTAGTTTAGTAGTTTAGATTTTTAGTTTAGTGTTAGTTAGTTTAGTTTTCTTTTAGAGTTTTAGTTAGATTTTCAGTTTAATTTATTTCAGTTTTAGATTAGTGTTTAGTTTTTAGTTTAGAATTTTTAGTTAGTTTAAAAGTTTAGATCTTAGTTAGTTTAGTAGTTTAGTTTTTCAGTTTAGTGTTAGTTAGTTTAGTTTTAGATTAGAGTTTTAGTTTAGCTACAGTTTTGCTAAAGAGTTTTAGTTAGAGTTTTAATTTAGCAGCTTAGTTTTAGTTTAGTTTAGTTTTTTAGTTTAGTTTTAGTATAATGTTTAGTTTGATTTTAGAGTTTTAGTTAGATTTTCAGTTTAATTTAGTTTAGTTTTAGTTAATAGTCTAGTTTTAGTTTAGAATTTTTAGTTAGTTTAGTAGTTTAGATTATAGTTAGTTTAGTAGTTTAGTTTTTTTTAGTTTAGTGTTAGTTAGTTTAGTTTTAGATTAGAGTTTTAGTTTAGCGATTTTAGCTAGAGTTTAGTTTTAGTTTAGTAGTTAATTTTAGTTTTAGTTTAACGTTTAGTTTTATTTTAGAGTTTTAGTTAGATTTTCAGTTTAATTTAGTTTAGTTTTAGTTAATAGTTTAGTAGTTTAGATTTTAGTTAGTTTATTAGTTTAGTTTTTTAGTTTAGTGTTACTTAGTTTAGTTTTAGATTAGAGTTTTATTTAAGAGTTTTAATTTATAAGTTTAGTTCAGTTTTAGTTTAATTTTAGTTTAGTTTTAGTTTAGTTTTAGTTACTTTAGTTTTAGTTTAGAGTTTTAGTTTAGCTAGAGATTTAGTTAGAGTTTTAGTTAGAGTTTTAATTTAGCAGTTTAGTTTAGTTTTAGTTTAGTTTAGATTTTTAGTTTAGTTTTAGTTTAATGTTTAGTTTTATTTTAGTTAGTTTAGTAGTTTAGATTTTTAGTTTAGTTTAGTAGTTTAGATTTTAGTTAGTTTGGTAGTTTAGATTTTTAGTTTAGTTTAGTAGTTTATATTTTAGTTAGTTTAGTAGTTAAGAGTTTTAGTTAGAGTTATAGTTTAGATTTTTATTTAGTTTAGTAGTTTAGAGATTAGAATTTATTTTTAGTTTAGTTTTAGTTAGTTTAGTTTTAGATTAAAGTTTTAGTTTAGCTAGAGTTTTACCAATGAGTTTTAGTTTGAGTTTTAGTTTAGTTTAGTTTAGATGTTTAGTTTAGTTTTAGTTTAGTTTTAGTTTATTGTTATAGATTATATTTTGTTTAGTTATAGTTCAGTTTTAGTTTAACGTTTTTAGCTAGAGTTTAGTTTTAATTTAGTAGTTAAGTTTAGTTTTAGTTTAACGTTTAGTTTTATTTTAGAGTTTTAGTTAGATTTTCAGTTCAATTTAGTTTAGTTTTAGATTAGTGTTTAGTTTTAGTGTAGAGTTTTTGGTAGTTAAGATTTTAGTTAGTTTAATAGTTTAGATTTTAGTTAGTTTTTGTTTGGAGTTTTACTTAGTTTAGTAGTTAAGAGTTTTAGTTATAGTTATAGTTTAGATTTTTAGTTTGTTTAGTAGTTTAGATTTTAGTTATTTTAGTAGTTAATAGTTTTAGTTAGAGTTACAGTTTATATTTTTATTTAGTTTTATAGTTTAGAGTTTAGAGTTTAGTTTTAGTTAGTTAGACAGTTTAAATTTTTAGTTAGTTTAGTAGTTTAGTTTAGTTTTAGTTTAGTTTAGTTTAGATTTTTAGTTTAGTTTTAGTTTAGTTTTAGTTTATTGTTATAGTTTATATTTTGTTTAGTTATAGTTCAGTTTTAGTTTAACGTTTTTAGCTAGAGTTTAGTTTTAGTTTAGTAGTTAAGTTTAGTTTTAGTTTAATGTTTAGTTTTATTTTAGAGTTTTAGTTAGATTTTCAGTTTAATTTAGTTTAGTTTTAGATTAGTGTTTAGTTTTAGTGTAGAATTTTTAGTTTGTTTAGTAGTTTAGATATTACTTAGTTTAGTAGTTTAGTTTTCGTTTAGAGTCTTACTTAGTTTAGTAGTTAAGAGTTTTAGTTAGAGTTATAGTTTAGATTTTTAGTTAGTTTTGGTTTAGTTTAGATTTTAGTTAGTTTAGTAGTTTCGTTTTTTAGTTTAGTTTTAGTTAGTTTAGTTTTAGATTAGAGTTTTACATAAGAGTTTTAGTTAGAGTTTTAATTTAGTAGCTTAGTTCAGTTTTAGTTTAATTTTAGTTTAGTTTTAGATTAGTGTTTAGTTTTAGTTTAGAGTTTTAGTTAGTTTAGTTTAGTTTTAGATTAGTGTTTAGTTTTAGTTAGAGTTATAGTTTAGTAGTTTAGAGTTTATTTTTAGTTTAGTTTTATTTATTTTAGTTTTATATTAGAGTTTTATTTTAGCTAGAGTTTTACCTATGAGTTTTAGTTTGAGTTTTAGTTTACTTTTAGTTTTTTTTAGTTAAGAGTTTTCGTTTTACATATGAGTTTTAGTTAGAGTTTTAATTTAGCAGCTTAGTTCAGTTTTAGTTTAATTTTAGTTTAGTTTTAGATTAGTGTTTAGTTTAAGTTTAGAGTTTAAGTTAGTTTAGTTTTAGATTAGTGTTTAGTTTTAGTGAGAGTTATAGTTTAGTAGTTTAGAGTTTAGAATTTATTTTTAGTTTAGTTTTAGTTAGTTTAGTTTAAGATTGGAGTTTTAGTTTAGCTAGAGTTTTACCTATGAGTTTTATTTGAGTTTTAGTTTACTTTTAGTTTTTTTTAGTTAAGAGTTTTCGTTTTACTTTAGAATTTTAGCTAGAGTTAAGTTTGGAGTTTTAGTTTAGTTTTATTTTAATGTTCTAGTTTAGATTTTAGTATACTTTAGTTTAGTTTTAGTTAGTTTATTTTTAGTTATGGTTTTGAAGTGCCTAAAAAGGGAGAATAAAGGCCGTTGTTCGTGTAGTTTCTTCAGTGTCATAACGTCAACTAATAGCCTTTTCTACTGTTCACTGGAAGATATACTGTAATTTCATTGTTGAAAATGTCGGTGACTACACGTAGATCCTCGGACGTGCTCTGATTAAGATCCAGCAAAATGTAACCGTAGGGCTTGCTAGTCGCCTGAGTGTACGCTGACAATAGAAATTTAGGGGCGCCGGGGTATATCTATTTATTAGGAGTTATGAGTGAGCTAGAATCACGAACAACTCGATAGATAATATAGATAGTGGAATTCAATGCAAGGGTTCGCATACATTTGCTCTGATGAAACAGATTGTGTAGAACTAGGGTTATGGAAATGTGTTCATGATGAGATCGGACAGTGAACAGTTGTAGCATTTCCTGGGACCATTGTTCAATAGATTCAGCCAAATCATCAATAATCAGCCACGAGTTCGATTCAATACAATTGAAAACATCAAGTCCCCGTATGAATTGTATTGGTATGGTTGTGGCAATAGCTTTTATTTTATCATAGGACTCCTGTCAAATACTATAGCAATAGTAGATTTTTTTCGGTTTGTCCACAAATATTTTATAGCAATTTTGAATTATTTTAGTTAAAAGTGCTGTTTTCCCCGACATTGAGGGCCCACACAGAAACAATCTGAATGGTGTTGTAAATTGATACATGTTGCTGACAACAGTCGGACTATAACTAACTGTAAATCATACGTGTTCAATGAATAAGTAGTAGCAATAATTTTCCCATTGATCTATCTAGTACGTTAACAACAAAAAACAATATTTCATGACAGCATTTATTACAACATTATGAATACAAATATTTGTTCAATATGAACAATGATAAAAATAAAACTTGTTCAACAAGAACCTGACATAATTTCATGGTCAAAATGAAAACTGTATTTGCTCAAAATGAACTGCAATGATAAAACTTTATGTACAATATAAACACTTTTGTCCATGAATAACACTTATTGTCTTTAAACACTTTTCTATACAACACTTTTGTCCATCAACAGCACTTATTGTCTTTAAACACTTTTCTGTACAACACTTTTCTATACAAAAAAACACTTGGAACATGAACTAGCACAGTTGAACATTACAGTGAATTTAAAGGTGGGCCCCCCCCGGGAGCCGGCAACGGGAAGGGCCCCCCACCCCCCCGGGAGCCGCGGAGGTGACAACAATAGTTGTCGTCACTGCTACAGGTTAGTGATTGGGTTAGTTGGGTCAGTGGTGGTGGTGGTGGTGGTGGTGGATAGTTAATTTATGAGCAGGTTAGTCAGGTTAGGTTAGCTTATCCAGACCAAGTTGATTGCGATAGTCTACGCATTCGCCTCGGTCTAAAATGCGATAGTGGTTGTGGAGTAAGACACTTACACCATTCTCGAGCGCATAGACCTTGTCGGATACGCATGACAATGCATTTTTTTTCCACTCTAACAGTATAATTTTTATACTATAGAGAGCGAATTCCATGCACTTGTACTCTCAGCACTAGGCTACTTTCTAGACAATCTCTGTACACGCTCATGTTGAAATTGCTCTTTACAAAGTGTGTAGGCACCCCTTTACACGCCTGCTTTTCATCCCCACTATGTGTTTTAACGCAATAAAATTTGGGGCCCGGGAATACCCCCCTGGATATCAAATCACTCCCCGTCTCTGATTTTAACATTAATAGCTGGTTGGGGGCTTGACGTTTCACCAACTCGGGGTAGAGGGTTGGATTCCAGTTGTTGAAATCCATCCGCGAGCTGATGTGTTCCCTATTTTCTAAATCACACAATAAATCTCCAGTCCCATTTACCTTTAGCAGCAGAGAATCAGTGTTCCCATAGTAAACTTGAACCTCCCCTTCCTGCGGCCATTTAATCTAACACACTTTGTAAAAAAACGGCAAAATGAGCTTTTTGGAAATTTCCAGTACTTAACTACCTCCTGCTATATTCTTGTTCAGTACCACATTTCGCTTTTTCCTGTGTAGAAGCACCATGCCAGCCTCTATGCTTGTGAATGATGTAAAATTGGGATTGGCAATAATTCGTGCACACTCTAGAGGGTCAGTCACGACGTCGCAGCGAGATCTATTACGTACGCTGTCAAATATTTTGGCAAATGCTGAATTTTGGAAGATCTTGTACATTTCCTTCTCCAACTTGGTGTTAGCTCTAGAATGTTTGTTAACAACAGCGTCAATAAACGTCTTTTAATATGGTCGCTGATTGAACTGTAGGACCCTATGTATTGTGGTGATTTTACACCATTGTTCACAATCCAGTACGAAACCACAAGATGAACAACGGTATTCTCTTTAGGGTCCAAATCAGCAATCAGTTTTTTTTTGGAGGGAGTCCAGTGCATCTCCATATTCTCAACCAATGATCGATTGTAGGGGCTCAGTAAGTCCCTGGTCATTGGCCGATTGATACAGCGAAAGACAAAATCTGTGACGGAGTCGTGAAGCGCCAGCGGAATGTGCCTATAAACTTAAAAAAGCCTTACTTGTGGCCCGTTGTCCTCAGTCAAATTAATGACAGGGAAATAAAAAAAATTCTCAAGTCATTGATTTTTGCAACACAGCAAAGAGTAGTGAGACATTGCCGAGGGGTACAACGAGTTCATGTCCAAAAAAACCGCATTCGAATTTACACCGGTGCTTTGTCCGCTCGGATCGGTTGACAAGACGCGGTCCCCATGAAAAACATACCCTCCCCTCATTGAACGCTCTACAAAAAAGGTGTTGATCTACATCTGTGATTAGGCCTATTTCCTCCCTACTAATTTTTAAAATCAAATCCATCACTAAATAGGGTGTGGAAAAATAATATCCTATATCTAACCCGAACTCTGAATAGATTTGGTCTGTGTTCTTACAGACTATGTCCAAAAGAGTTAAAACGTCACAGGCCAAGTAGAGTCTACAATAATTCCACCCATTATTACAAGTCACCCTAGTCTACACCTTCTTGGCAAACTCCTAATCCTCGGTTGTGCATTCACTGTTGGTCAGTGAATTGTAAAAAGCTTCAATTGGAGGTAGTTTCACTTCACTTAAGCGAGCGCCAGAACAGTAATAATCATATGCGTATACACCCTTGCTGGTTAATAAGTCATACATTTCACTGTCTGGAAAGTGCTGTTTAAGCAAGGGAAAGTTATCAAAATTGTCGCTTTTCTGCACTTGAATCAATTGACTCGATACCTTCGGAAAAAAACTAAAGGAATCAAAAAACCTAAGTTTATTCCAGCACGTACGCCTATTATACTACATTTGTTATTTCATTTCAGGAAGCACTAATTATTTGGCCAATTTGGGACTAATGTTTTACGTAACTGTATTATTTACCCATGGACTATCTACTCCCCCTCCCTCCCGTTGCATACGTGCCACTGCTGGTAAAATAAATTTTAAGTCATAATTAAAGTTGTGAATAAAAACTGGGATAAAAAACTGTTGGCTAACATTTAAATTACACGATTGATGCGCTACCCCCCTAAAATTACTACCCCCAGATGATATTTCCTGCCACAAGTGATCATGGTCTCTGACTTTCCCCCTCTCCCCTCTTTTCCCTTTAGTCCTCTTATCCCCCTCTTCAAACTCCCCCTTACAAACCCAGCATATTTTTTGATTTTTAATCGCGAGACGATCCTCTGCAGACAGCACCATTGGATAATGCGTATTTCTCAAACGAGAAATAGCGCCATTAGCCGTGCCAATTAGTTTAGTCAGTGCCTTGACCATGAACTCGTTCTCATCCAATGTTTCTACTATTTCTAACAACCGCATGGTGTTAGAACTGTCTCTTTGCGCATGAGCATAGGACACGGGCATGTCGGACAGTAGAAACATTCCCCCCTATGCTTACCCTCCCCCAGAACTCTACTAATGTCAGTAATCGGATTAAAATGGCCAATTGCATTCGGTTCACTAGGTGGTGTATATAACAACCAAACCCAGTGTTTGACCAAATCAATTGACGGGCCCCTTACAGGGAAAACCACCCCCTTCTTTTTAGAACGAACCCCATCTTCAAATTCAGTTTCATACTGAACTACAGTAACACCGATATTTAAATGGGCATTAGCCCTTTCAAAAATGTCAATGGATTTTAGCGTTACTGGGTATTTTCCTTCTAAACAAGAGAAATCTACAATTGGGAAATTGGACCCGTCCTTCCCATGTACAGCCCAGTGATCTAAATTCGTCTTGGTAGCGTCACGTGCTAGAGGCTCGAATGCTGATATGAGGAAAGCATACCTGAAACATTTTTGATCCGTTTCAAAACAAATCTGCTGGACACCTTTACAACCTTCTAGATCTGGATTATATTTTAAAACTGTACCCGTGCCCCAATGCCCCCCTCTTAAAATAAAATCTTTCTTAAATTTACAAATATTTACACTTAAATTTTCAATAAATAAAACTACAGACCCGCTCCCGTTTTCGTTATAGTTCTCGAGATGCGCTATAATTTGTCCTACCCACTCCGAAAAAGCACCCTCAAAATTTTCTAAATTCGGATAAATTACGCGTATCTCGGAATGTATATAATGATAATAAACTTCACTTTTCCCCTCATTTAAATAAAAAACCTTTAAAACAATAGAAACCTTAATTGAATCCCTACCTCCCCACAACTGAATTTGGTTCTCCAGCAGTGCACGAATTTTATCTAAATAGGCATGCACAATTTCTACGGGATCACACACAAATTTTCCCCCCATTAGTGAATTAAAAGGATCTCCAAAGGTCGCAGTGTAAATAACTATACTATTTAATATTGAATTTGATAATTGAAAATCGGGACAAGTTGTACCCCCCTCGTGCATATTACTCTCTCCCCCTAGTTGTTCAACAAGATGTGGGCGCTGTTCCACTTCAGTTGTTTGAAGTGGAAGTAGGTAATCAGTGGGGGATAGAGGAGGGTTCCCAGTAAAATCCTCTAAAATTTGTAAGGTATTTGGACTTAGCACTGGCAAGTCCGCCCCTGAACTAGGAACATTACCTTGCTCAACTGTGCTAGGTTCTAAATTGAAATAATTACATGATAAATCGTCAATATTAAAAGGTATTTCACCAGAGTTAACAATACCATGCCAGTCATTATCGTTGATAGCTGATGTTTCATTGTCCTGATTGACATGAAACTCCATTGCCCCTTCAATGAGTTCTTGACCTGTTTCTCCTTCACTCGATGGTGAATAAGGGACCAATGCTCCAACCTATAAATGAAAAATAGCTTATTTTCTAAGTGTTCAAATCATCCCTACTGTTAAAATTTGGATTATTATTATTTAAAGTCAGTACTTAGTAGTAGCATTTGGTTAATTAAACTGAAAGCAGTCAATTTCCAACTTAAGATATTTACAATCTAAAACATCGCTTTACAAAGAAGGTGGCATTTTGTTAAAAAATAGCTTATTTTCAAAGTGTTGAAATCAGCCCTACTGTTTTTTTTTTTTTGCGGCGCTTTTCGGGCCCACAGCGCATCCTGCGGCACTTTTCGAGCCCTGGGCACATCCCGCAGCGCTTCTCTGGCCCGCGGAGCTTCCCACGGCACATCCCGCTGTGCTTCTCTGGCCCCCACCACATGGCTCCCAGACCCCTTTACATAATGTCCGTCAAAGTTGAAATAATCGCTATATCTCTCTAATTCCATACTGGATCGGTGAATTCATCACACAATTATTGTAACCTATCACGCGCGAGTGTTCCGATTTCCAAGACTGAACTTCAACAGGTGGGAAAATGCAACAATTAAATGCCGGGAACCGTTAACTCAGACATTGTCAGAATGTTTCCCCTCGCTGAAATCTTGGCACGATTGAAAGCTATTTTCAGTGCAAATTAGAACGCCAATATGTGCAATAGATAAAAGGAATAATCTCTCTCTTAAAACTATGTGAAAAATAGCATTCACAGAGTTTCAAAGGTACCTAAAAATATTATTATGTGATAGCGGCGAAGAGATAGGGGGAATGCATAGTAAATAGTAAAGATTAGAAAAAGAGCAGTTTGACAAGCAAAAAAATTATATTTAGGTATCTATGAGTGGAAGTACCTGTGAAATTTAAACTGGGGTGTTGGGGGGGCGATTATAGTGAAAATAACATTTTAATATCTTCGACAAGCTTGTATTAGGTTGAAAAATCGGTTTGTTTAGATATTTCTTGGTCCTGAATAATAGAAAAAAGTGAAAAGACAAAAGTAAAGAGTAAAAGGGTCTCTAACAGATAAAAAATAGCTTATTTGATTGAAAAAAAAAATACTCACGTCTTCAAATTGATCAACCACTTGACAGGAAGCTGGAGGCTTGGCCATTACATGATAGGTAACCATTAGTTGGTCTATGAGTTGCCTAAAGGAGCCGACCCTTCTATCTTGCTGGGAAGGCTCAGGACTTGACGGAGACAGTTGAGGAGAGTGCACTGACACTTGATGGGGAGCTGATAGCTAAGATATTGTGTGAGAAGGAGCCGATGTTTGGCCTACGGCTTGTCTTGAAGGCCCAGGCATTGTATCTTGTCCTGAAAGCCCTGCTGTATGACTGGGGTTCAAATGGATCATATCATGTCCATCACTATCTTTCGCAGTCGGGCTAGTGATATACCGGGCTCGTGCAGCCGAGGCTGCAACTTGACGAGGCAGCATTGAGGCTTGATTAAGAGGGGCTTGCACAGATGGCTGCACTTGGTCAGGCAGCGTGGAGCTGGGGGGTTTTGGCCAACGACCATATTGAACAACTGTTGCAGAAGTTTTACCTTGACCCCGTGCTTTCTTACTGGGAGGTGGAGCACATTCTTCACCATTGTCCTTAAAGAAGAGAAAAAATTTAGTATGATAAATAATTCCCCCCTTTTTACAGAAAGAAAGTTAGTACCCTCATCCATATAATTTTGTCTAGAAAAGCATTTATCACTAAGAAGCCCCCTCCTCCACCCTTTTTCAGCAAAGCAATAGGTAAAAATGCATATTGGTTTACCCTCTCATTGAGTTAATCTTGCGTTTCTTATGTTTTTTTTGCAAGCGCAATGTAGATCAATAAAGAATATATCTTACTACCTTTTATTCAAATGTTATAGCTAAAATCACTAAAATATCGAAGAGAAATGGTTAGACACTGAAGTCAAAAGCAATTAAGGTAAAAAACAATTATATTTTCATTTCTATTTTGTCACTATTAAAAGAGCTAACTCCCTCCCCCTCAAAAATCACGGGTTCTCTCCCCCTCCCCTAAATTTAGGAAAATTAACCCACCCTAGGTCTATCGCTAATTTGCAGACAAAATTAGCTGTCCGCTATTTTCAGACAAACACTGAATTACGTAAAAGCACTGAAAACCTCGATTGCCTAAAACCAGCTAATGTATACAAACAGGAACAGGGGTGACAGCTAATTTTAACCTCGCGTAGAGCATTATGTCAAAACAGAACGGTTAATAACAACAGTGACGGAAGTCAGTGGTCGCTTTTAGCCAGGATATAGAACACTTAAAATTGCATAAATTTAACGAAAAGAAAATTATTTCTATTTGCGAGAATTTGATTGTAAAAACAATGGGGGATGGGGTTAGGTTTTGAGGGTATAAAGAACATATTTTATGTTTTCTATCGAGTATGAAAATTGTATAGTGATGTTTGTACTAGAGTGGGAGGGGGGGGGGGGAGGGGATTTACCTGAATATACTGGAGGGTGACCAAGGAAAATAATTTTATTTTGAAAATAAAAAATGTACTCACATTGCTAATTGTGGCTGTCAATGCTTCTAAAGAGTCAAATTTATCCATTGTTGTATCAACTATGTCAAAATACTTTCTGATAATTTAATCACATTGCATGCCCGTTATATACGAAATCTCAAGGGTGAATTGTTATGTAACGGGGAAAACCATATGTAACAAGCCCTCTGATTGGCTGAGAAAGGATATGTATCCGACTCGCTGATTGGCTGAGAAGGAAACACGGGATCTAACTGTTTCCTGGAAACTCATAACATTCGCGTCGAGCATGCAACAACAACAAGATCTTGAATGAAGTGTCATTGACCCTGTCCCCATTAGACTCAATAATCCATCAAAGGGATAAAGTTCCTGTTTCTCCATTCTCACTGACAAAAACCATAAAACAGACATGAACTGGTGTTGACATCCATGAACAACATCAAATTAATTGACCAGCACTCATAACCGTCTATGAAGCAACGGTCAATGTGAGAAAATTCCTGTTTTTTCAAGTAAGAAAAATACTGTTTTTCCATTCTCACTGACAAAAACCATAAAACAGACATGAACTTCTGTTGAAATCCATGAAAAACATCAAATAAATTGACCAACACACATAACCGTCCAAGAAACAACCATCAATGTGAGAAAATTCCTGTTTTTTCAAGTGAGAAAAATACTGTTTTTCCATTCTCACTGACAAAAACCATAAAACAGACATAAATGTGAGAAAGTTCCTATTTTTTCATTCTCACTGACAAAAACCATCTCCCTAGGGACTCTATGCCCATATTTGGTGCCCTGTCACGAGTCAATAAGGCATCTCTACTATAATTTGCACTTTACTGAAAGCAAAAACCTTTTTAGTATTTTCACTTTTTTACTTTAATAAATGAAAAATTATCAAAACTTCAAGGAATAAATATAAGTATATGTATATCATCCACAGGTATTTTTTTCCTTTTTTTTGTAAGGTGCAAATTATGTTCTAGTCGACAGAAGGATTGGGGGTTTTCTACTCAAAACAAGTCCCATATCTTGAGAAGACAACCGCTCCATATTTGGAAATATTACCTTTCTTTGAAAAACTTATTTTTTGGAAGTTTTCGAAATTAATTTCTGTTTGTTTCTTATCGACATAGTCTTTTTCGTTTTCAAACAGTTCGTGGTAACGAACTGTAAGTAAGGAGCGACCCGGCTCAATGGTAACCGAAACTCTAGAAAACGGGTTTTTGATACCAATAGATGCATCAAAAGAATTCGATTTCAATGCTGATTTCAAATATATAACTTTCATCAAGTTTAGTGCTACCCATCAAAAGTTACGCGCCTGAGAAAATTTGGCTGATTTTCAAAAAAGGGTGAAAGACCCCCTTAAAGTTATTAAACCTTGATTAAAATAACACCATCATATTGACCATATTAGAGAACGCTGCTGTAGAGTTTACAAGCTCCTATCTACAGTAATGTGGAATTTTGCATTTTTTGTCAGAAGAAAGATCATGGATGCAGGTTTATTGTTAGTTTTTTTTTTTTTCCCAGAAGTGATTATATCAATACAGTGGTCCGAGAAAATCGTGGGAGGGCTCATTTGAACAGAAATTATAATTTTTGGTGCCCTTTTTAAGTGACTAAAAAAATAGAAGGCAATTAGGCCCCCTCCCACGTTCATTTTTCCCCAAAGTCACCTAATAAAAATTTTGAGATGTCCATTTTATTTAGCATGGTCGAAAAATATGATAACTATGTCTTTTAGGATGACTTAATCCCCCGAAGTCCCCAGGGGGAGGGCTAAAAGTTATGAGCTTTACCCAATGTTAACATATAGTACTGGTTATTGGGAAGTATACAGAAGTTTTCAGGAGTGTTTTTTTTCTAGTAGTGGGGGGGGGTCGGGGGTTATGTTGGAGGATCTGTCCATGAAGGAAGTTTTCATGGGGGAAGGGAAATTTCCATGAAGGGGGCACCGGACTTGCCAGCATTATTTATTGATTATTGAGAAGTATACAGACATTTTCAGGAAGGATTTTTTTCTGGAGGGTAGGGCTGGAGGAGGGAGTTACTCGGGAGAATCTTTCCGTGGAGGATGTTTCTTTGGGGTAAGGGACATTTCTATGACGGGGGTGCCAGATTTCCAAGCATTATTTAAAAAACGATCAGAAATTAAAATAAAAAAAAAAAAAGTTTTTTTAAACTGAAAATAATAAGCAACATTAGAAATTAAAAAGAACAGAAAGTATAACGTATATGAGGGGGTTCTCCCCCAAGTCAATACCTCGCTCTTTATGCTACAGTTTTTTTGTGCTTTCAAAAGAGCTATCTATTCTAATTAAACGGCCTTTGTGATTCAGGGATTTGTGAATTAAATTTTTTTTTAACTTTTAACGTAAAGAGCGTGGTATTGACTTAGGGGAGAAACTCCTCATATACGTAATAACATATACGTAATAAAAACAACAATAAGAAAACAAGTGATACGGCTCAATAGTAATCGAAACTTTGAAAAACGGAATTTTGATGTCAATAAATCTATCAAAAGAATGGGTTTATAATGCTGATTCTAAATATATAAATTTTATTAAGTTTAGTATTACTCATCAAAGGCTACGAGAATGAGAAAATATACCCGATTTTTTAAAGAGGGGGGAAACATCCCCTACAAGTGAAAGCATTTTAATGAAAACCACACCGTCAGATTCAGCGTCTCAGAAAACCCTATTACATAGGTTTCAAGCTCATATCTGCAAAAATCTGCAACTTTGTATTTTTTGCCAGAAGAAAAATATACGAATATAGAAGTTAATTACGTAAGTTGATTTGTAAATTACGTGATAACCAAAGACATCCATTTAGCAAAAGAAAAGTAAAATTTGTATGCACATTTTGTTTACTTATTCAATGACGGTGAGCCAAAATAAAAGCTGCATTAACTAAAAAACGATCAGAAACTAAATAAATAAAACAAGTTTTTTAAACTGAAAGTAAGGAGCGACATTAAAACTTAAAACAAACAGAAATTATTCCGTATATGAAAGGGGCTGTCCCCTCCTCAACGCCTCGCTCTTTACGCTAAAGTTTGACTCGGTCTCACAACTTTATTTTTTAAAACACTAAAAAACTTTAGCGTAAAGAGTGAGGCGTTGAGGAGGGGTCAACCCCTTCAAATACATAATAATTTCTATTCGTTTTAAGTTTTAATGTTGCTCCTTACTTTCAGTTTAAAAAACTTGTTTTTTTAATTTAATTTCTTTAAGAATCCACAGTTTGGCTCGCTAATTGCATAATGGAGAAACTTTTTAAACAATTTTGAATCTCGATACAAATAGCATTGTTTAATTTAATTTTTATACCTCCTCAAGCTGACCTGAACAATAAAAAATTATATTTTCCAATCTATCTATGCTCTTTGACAACCAGGATACCCTTACACTCTTTTCATTAATTTAAATTGTAAAAGCAGAAGTAGTAATAATAGTAGCCCCAAAAGTTTCAACTTAATACCCCCAGTCGTTCTAGATATATTGCTGAGGTGTCTTATTGGCAAACATACACAGAGTGTTTTCTTATTCAATTTGAAAGTAATATTTAGTTTTAAAATATAATGGGTTAGTTGCATAATTGTTGGGGTTTAACATACCCAATATATCTAGAGACGTACTTGCTGGCCCGTCCTACTATGCTGAACAAAATAGCTGTCTCAAAATTTTGACTGGATGCGTTTGGAAAATGAACGGAATCGGGAGAAGGGCGGCTTGGCCTCCAATCTATTTTTACTCTTAAAAGCGGCAATAAAACTTTTAATTTTGATTTGAATTAGCTCCTTTAAAAGTTTCAATCATATTTCTAGCTATTATAGAGCTGTGCTATCAGTAGAAAGGGGGGTGCTACTCCCACGAGAACCACGTAGTTTATGGTTTTCTCAGTGAGAATGAAAAAACAGGATTTTTCTCACTTGAAAAAACAGGAATTTTCTCACTTTTATGGATGTTTTCTTGGAGGGTTATGTGTGTTGGTCAATTTATTTGATGTTTTTCATGGATGTCAACAGCAATTCATGTCTGTTTTATGGTTTTTGTCAGTGAGAATGAAAAAACAGGAACCTTTTCACATTTATGGATGTCAACAGCAATTTATGTTCCTGTTTTATGGTTTGTTGTCAGTGAGAATGGAAAAACAGGAACTTTCTCACTTTTATGGATGTTAACAGCAATTTATGTCTGTTTTATGTCTGTTCGTTCTCAGTGAGAAACAAACATCGCTTCTTTGATCTTTAGGCTAACCTAACCTGAGAACTTGATTTACATAATCGGCGGGGGAATTATTGATTCACGAAGGGGGAATTATGAAACATTATGGCTTTCTTTAATCTTAGGTCTGAGGGATAAACGTTCTTTAGGTCAGAGAGAAAAATTAATATTCTATTTTTAAATTGGGCTTCATTGATCTTTACTGTCAGGAGTTAGAAATGACATCACTTGTTATCTTGGAATTATGCGGGTGGCTAAAGAGATAGAAATTCTATTTTTAAATACGGCTTCACTGAGCTTTAAGTCGGAGAGATAAATTGATATTCTAACGAAACCTTAATAGTGTAGCTAGGAACATTTATGAGATGAAGAGATTAACGTAGGAAAGGGTTTCCTAGAAATTTGAAATGTGAAAGCACAGAGATGCCAAAAACAAAAGGAACACGCTGAGATTACTTTTAGGGGATTATTTGGGGAAACGGTTTTAGACATTTTAGGGAATTATTTCGGCGAAACAGTTAGAGACATTTTAAAAGATGATTTTAGAAAAGGTTTTAGAAGAAGTTTTGAGTGTGGTCGTTATAGTAAACAAGTTCTATTTGAACAGTGTCGTGAGGTCCTCTACCCCAACCCCAAAGGGCCCCGATCGCCCTACCCCGATCCAAAGGGTTTCAATCCCCATACCCCAATCCCGAAGGAACCCCACCGGTCCCCAAAGGTTCCCCGGGCTCCCACCCGGCCCCCCAGACCCCCCACCCTCAAAGGCCCTCCCCGGGCCCCCTCTTTCGTTGATGTATGTTGTCTGAAACTTATGATTTGGGGTGTATGGGTTGCTATTTTTGACTTTTCTGAGTTGGATTTCTTAGTCTTTCATAGGTATGTATTGTCTGAAACCTATGATTTGGGATGGATGGTTTGCTATTTTGACTTTCCTGAGCTGGATTTCTGAGCCTTTCATAGGTGTGTGTTGTCAGAAAATTATGATTTGGGATGTGTAGTTTGCTATTTTGACTCTTCAGAGCTAGAATTCTTAGTCTCTCATAGGTGTTTGTTGTCTGAAACTTCTAGTTTGGGATGAGTAGTTTGCTATTTCAGACTTTTATAAGCTTGGCTTTCCTAGTATATCGTAGGTGAATGTTTTCAGAAAATTATGATTTGGGATATGTAAATTACTATTTCGGGCTTTTCTGAGCTAGATTTCTTAGTCCCTCATAGGTGTTTGTTGTCTCAAACCTATAGTTTGGGGTGAGTAGTTTGCTATTTTTGACTTTTCTGAGCTAGGTTTCTTAGCCTTTCATAGGTGTGTGTTGTCAGAAACTTATGATTTGGGATATGTAAATTACTATTTTTGACTTTTCTGAGCTAGATTTCTTAGCCTTTCATAGGTGTTTGTTGTCTGAAACCTATAGTTTGGGATGAGTAGTTTGCTTTTTGACTTTTCAGAGCTGGATTTCTTAGCCTTTCGTAGGTGTGTGTTGACTGAAACTTATTATTTGGGATATGTAAATTACTATTTCGGGCTTTTCTAAGCTAGATTTCTTAGTCTTTCGTTGGTGTGTGTTGTCTGAAAGATATTATTTTTGTTTTTTTTATTTGAATTTTTGACTTTTCTGAGCTTGTTTTCTTAGCACGTCAATTGTTTTTGATGTCTGAAACCTATAGTTTGGGATGAGTAGTTTGCTATTTCAGGCTTTTCTGAGCTAAGGTTTCTTAGTATTTCGTAGGTGTGTGTTGTCTGAAACTTATGACTTGAGGTGTCTAATTTGCTATTTCAGGCCTTTCTGAGCTAAGGTTTCATAGTATTTCGTAGGTGAATGTTGTCTGAAACTTATGATTTGGGATATGTAAATTACTATTTCGGGCTTTTCTAATTTAGATTTCTTAGCCTTTTGTTGGTGTGTGTTGACTGAAACCTATGATTTGGGATATAAGGTTCCTAGCCTTTCATAGGTGTGTGCTGTCAGAAAATTATGATTTGGGATTTGTAGTTTGCTTTTTGGACTTTTCAGAGCTAGGATTCTTAGTCCCTCATAGGTGTTTGTTGTCTAAGACCTACGGCGCGCCACGGCGCGCGGATTTTTCTGATTAAAAATAATAATAAAAATTCCACTCACCAAGCACGTTCAACCTAGATTTTAGTAAGGATTTTTAAATGGTTGGCTAAAAACATACAAGAACAATATGACAAAACAGGAATTTGTTGGGCCGTGCGGAAAGTGTTTATGTTCACCGTCGTTCAGACCAAGTAGAATTCTCATTTTTAGCCACTAGACCCAGGGAAACCTATGTTGTGTTTATGTTTAACATCGCATTGTTCCTATAAAATCCCGTGTTTAGTCATTTCCTTCTTGTTAATGATTTTAGTCCAGGACTTTTAGGGTTTGACCCGGACAAAATTGCAATATAAACGAAAATGGTACCAAAATGATCAGAAAAAATTCTGTACAACATACTAAAAGTCCCCATAAATCTGAGTGGGGTGAGTACCCGAAAAACAGGGGAAAAGGGGGAAATGCGGGGGAAATTTGGAAAACGGCCGAACATGCCCAGAAAATAGTTCAAAGTGAATTTTCTGGGGCTTTCCCATACGCTGATCACAAAACTGACATCTAAAATTCAGTATAGAATAAAAGTACTACGGAAAACAGGGGGAACAGGGGGAAGAGGTGAAAAAATCTAAAAATACAGGGTAGGGGTAGAAAGCACTTTGAAATATGTTTTCTGGGGTATTTCTATCTGCTGATCCCGAAACTGACATCTAAAATGAAATAAAGAACATGAGCCCCACCATAACGGGGGAAAAGGGGGAAAGAGGGGAAGAAAAGGGACAATTGAAATCGGGGGTAAAAATCAGTTTGAAATGTGTTTTCTTGGTTTTCCTTTCTGCTGATCACAAAACTGACACCTAAAATGAAAGGAAGAAAACGAGAACCATGAAAAACTAACAAAACTGGAGGAAATAACGGAAAAGGGGAAGGGAGGCCTGACTCCTGAGCCAGCTGCTAATGGCTAATAAGTAGGCCTATGGACAAAATAACTCGCTTAAGTATCAAACTTTTACTTTCTTGAATCACAGACATTTCTTACAACCATTTGAATTACTAAACATAAAGAAAACAACCGCTTGGCAGTGATCACAGTATAAAACTTTAGTTATTATAGGTAAAATTTGTACTTTCGAAGGCAATATCGCTGAATAAAAAACTAAAAAAAGAACTTCAGTAACTATAGGTAAAATCTGCACTTTTTAAGGCAGTAGAGTTGACTTGAAAAACGCAGCATTGATGTCACTAGTCGAGCCCCTCGTCTTCGACAATCTCGTTGTCCCTGTTCAAACAATTGATACCCTGACATTCTCTGCACGCGAACGTACACGCTAATCCATTTTTCCTGCAGTTGCATCGCGAGTTCTCGCAGCCTGTCTTACAGTTGCATCTTACGACACTCAAAAGATTCTGAGGTGCTGGCAACAAATCGGTCATCACAGGTGAGTATTTATGGTCTCTGAGGACCCAATCCCAGTCAGCCGGGTCGAGGTCAGCTGGTCCCCCTTTCCAACGTTTTGTTCTTTATTTCACAAAGACATAAAGAAATTTAGAGTTCAATTCTAAATTTTTCGGTGGAAGATAGAAAAAGTAATACCATACTTGTGAATATTTTCACGGAAGATAAAAAGTTCTAGTTCAATTTTAAATTTTCTCAACGAAGTGAAGAAAAGTTCAAGTCCCCTACTGAATTTTACCAAAGAACACAATTCAATTCTAATTTATCCAGAGAAAATAAAAATCTTCCACTTAAGTTCTTTATTTCACAAAGACATAAAGAAATTTAAAGTTCAATTCTAAATTTTTCAGTGGAAGATAGAAAAAATAATACCATACATGTGAATATTTTCCTGGAAGATAAAAAGTTCTAGTTCAATTTAAAATTTTCTCAACGAAGTGAAGAAGAATTCAAGTTCTCTTCTGAATTTTACCAAAGAACACAATTCAATTCTAATTTCACCAGAGAAAATAAAAATCTTCCACTTCATTTCTTTATCTCACAAAGACATAAAGAAATTTAAAGTTCAATTCTAAATTTTTCGGTGGAAGATAGAAAAAGTAATACCATACTTGTGAATATTTTCACGGAAGATAAAAAGTTCTAGTTCAATTTAAAATTTTCTCAACGAAGTGAAGAAATTTTCAAGTTCTCTACTGAATTTTACCAAAGAACACAATTCAATTCTAATTTCTCCAGAGAAAACAAAAATCTTCCACTTAAGTTCTTTATTTTACAAAGACATAAAGAAATTTAGAGTTCAATTCTAAATTTTTCGATGGAAGATAGAAAAAGTAATACTATACTTGTAAATATTTTCCCGGAAGATAAAAAGTTCTAGTTCAATTTAAAATTTTCTCAACGAAGTGAAGAAGAATTCAAGTTCTCTTCTGAAATTTACCAAAGAACACAATTCAATTCTAATTTCACCAGAGAAAATAAAAATCTTCCACTTAAGTTCTTTATTTCACAAAGACATAAAGAAATTTAAACTTCAATTCTAAATTTTTCGGTGGAAGAGAGAAAAAGTAATACCTTACTTTTGAATATTTTCTCGAAGAGATGAAAAATTTAAAATACTGTTCCAAATTTTTCACAGAAGATAAAAAAGTTCAAGTTCTCTTCGGAATTTTACCAAAGAACATAATTCAATTCTAATTTCTCCAGAAAAAACTAAAATCTTACACTTCAGTTCTTTATTTCACAAAGACATAAAGAAATTTAAAGTTCAATTCTAAATTTTTCGGTGGAAGATAGAAAAAGTAATACCTCACTTGTCAATATTTTCCCGGAAGATAAAAAGTTCTAGTTTAATTTAAAATTTTCTCAACGAAGTGAAGAAAAGTTCAAATTCTCTTCTGAATTTTACTAAAGAACACAATTCAATTCTAATTTCACCAGATAAAATCAAAATCTTCCACTTAAGTTCCTTATTTCACAAAGACATAAAGAAATTTAAAGTTCAATTCTAAATTTTTCGGTGGAAACAAGAAAAAGTAATACCATACTTGTGAATATTTTCACAACTTAACCTAACCTAATCTAACCGAGCTTAATCTAAACTAAGATAACCTCACCCTCATCGACAGGAAATTTTATTATAAATTAAAAAGATCCCTCATGAAAAGTTAACCTAAACAAACTTAATAGTTTATACAAGGTTCTCTTTATTTCTTAGACTGTATTTATACCTAACCTAACCTATTGTTGTTGAGGTTAGATGAACGAGTTTGAACGATTGTCTTTAATAATAGAAGGAGTCACTCATTTTCTAATTTAAAAATTTGAGGGATAAATCCATAAGACAAAGGAGCTAAAATTTAACTTAAAATTAGAATAGAACTTTAAATTTTTCATCTCTTTGAGAAAAAACCAGAACTGAAGTGGAACCTTTTTATTTTCTTGGAAAAATTAGAAGAGAACTTTGAATTTTGTATGTCTTTGAGAAATTAAGAACTGAAGTGGAAGCTTTTTTCATTTTCATTGGTAAAATTCAGAATTGAGCTAACTTTTTTATCTTCTTTAAGAAAATTCAGAAGAGAACTTGAACATTTTGCACTTCTTCGAGAAAACTCAGAATTAAAGTGATGCACCTTATCTTCATGTCGAAGATTCAAAATCAATGTATAACCTTTTCTATCTTCTATGAAAAATTTGGAACAGAACTTTAAATTTTTCTTCTCTTTGCAAAAAATCGGAACTGAATTTAAGAAAATTAGAATTAAAGTGAAACTTTTTATCTTCACTGGAAAATACTCACAATCATAGTATAACTTTTCCTATCTTCTACAGAAGAATTTAGAACTGAACTTTAATTTTTTTATGTCTTTGAGAAATTATGAACTGAAGTGGAAGGTTTTTTCATTTTCATTGGTAAAATTCAGAATTGAGCTAACTTTTTTCTCTTCTTTAAGAAAATTCTGAAGAGAACTTGAACATTTTGCACTACTTCGATAAAGCTCTGAAATAAAGGTGAGTTCATTATCTTAACGTTGAATATTCACAATCAATATATAACTTTTTCTATCTTCTATTAAAAATTTGTAACAGAAATTTAAATTTTTCATCTCTTTTAGAAAAATCATAACTTAATTTAAGAAAAATTATAAATAAAGTGAAACTTTTGATCTTCATGGAAAATAATCACAATCATAGTATTACTTTTTCTTTCTTTCATCTAAAAATTTAGAATAGAACTTTAAATTTCTTTATTTCATTGTGGAACTTAAAACTGAAGTGGAAGATTTTTATTTTCTCTGGAGAAATTAGAATTGAAGTGTGTTCTTTGGTAAAGTTCAGAAGAGAACTTGAACTTTTCTTTACTTCGTTGAGAAAATTTTAAATTGAACTACAACTTTTTATCTTCCGTGAAAATATTCACAAGTATGGTATTACTTTTTCCATCTTACACCGAAAAATTTATAATTTAATTATAAATTTATTTATTTCCTTGTGAAATAAATAAGTGAAGTGGAAGATTTTTATTTTCTCTGGTGAAATTAGAATTGAATTGTGTTCTTTAGTAAAATTGAGAAGAGAACTTGATATTTTCTTCACTTTGTTGAGAAAATGGTAAATTGAACTAGAAATTATTATCGTTTAAAACAATATTTACAAGTATAGTATCACTTTTTCTATCTTCCACCGAAAAATTTAGAATTGAACTTTAAATTTCTTTATGTCTTTGTGAAATAAAGAACTTAAGTGGAAGATTTTCATTTTCTCTGGTAAAAATAGAATTAAATTGTGTTCTTTGGTAAAATTCCGAAGGGAACATGAACTTTTTTATCTTCTGTGAAAAATTTGGTACAGTATTTTAAATTTGTCATCTCTTCGAGAAAATATTCACAGGTATGGTATTACTTTTTCTATCTTCCACCGAAAAATTTAGAATTGAACTTTAAATTTCTTTGTGTCATTGTGAAATATGGAACTGAAGTGGAAGATTTTTATTTTCTCCGGTGAAATTAGAATTGAATTGTGTTCTTTGGTGAAATTCAGAAGAGAACTTGAATTTTTCTTCACTTCGTTGAGAAAATTTTAAATTGAACTAGAACTTTTTATCTTCCGGGAAAATATTCAGAAGTATGGTATTACTTTTTCTTGTTTCCACCGAAAAATTTAGAATTGAACTTTAAATTTCCTTATGTCTTTGTGAAATAAAGAACTTAAGTGTAAGATATTTGTTTTCTCTGGAGAAATTAGAATTGAATTATGTTCTTTGGTAAAATTCCGAAGAGAACTTGAACTTTTTATCTTCTGTGAAAAATTTGGAACAGTATTTTAAATTTTTCATCTCTTCGAGAACATATTCACAAGTATGGTATTACTTTTTCTATCTTCCACCGAAAAATTTAGAATTGAACTTTAAATTTCTTTATGTCTTTGTGAAATAAAGAACTTAAGTGGAAGATTTTTATTTTCTCTGGTGAAATTAGAATTGAATTGTGTTCTTTGGTAAAATTCAGAAGAGAAATTGAATTCTTCTTCAATTCGTTTAGAAAATTTTGAATTAAACTAGAACTTTTTATCGTCCGTGAAAATATTCACAAGTATGGTATTACCTTTTCTATCTTCCATCGAAAAATTTAGAATTGAACTCTAAATTTCTTTATGTCTTTTTAAAATAAAGAACTTAAGTGTAATATTTTTTTTGTCTCCTGATAAATTATAATTGAATTGTGTTCTTTGGTAAAATTCAGTAGAGAACTTGAAATTTTCTTCACTTAGTTGAGAAAATTTTAAATTGAACTAGAACTTTTTATCATCCGTGAAAATATTCACAAGCATGGTATTACTTTTTCTATCTTCAATCGAAAAATTTAGAATTGAACATTAAATTTCTGTATGTCTGTGAAATAAACAACTGAAGTGGAAGATTTTTATTTTCTCTGGTGAAATTAGAATTGAATTGTGTTCTTTCGTAGAATTCAGAAGAGAACTTGAATTCTTATTCACTTTGTTGAGAAAATTTTAAATTGAACTAGAACTTTTTATCTTCCGGGAAAATATTCACAAGTATGGTATTACTTTTTCTATCTTCCACCGAAAAATTTAGAATTGAACTTTAAATTTCTTTATGCCATTTTAAAATAAAGAACTTAAGTTGAACATTTTGAATTTCTCTTGATAAATAAGAATTGAATTGGGTTTTTTGGTAAAGTTCAGTTGGAGACTTGAACTTTTCTTCACTTAGTTGAGAAAATTTAAATTTGAACTAGAATCTTCTATCTTCCGGGAAAATATTCACAAGTCTGGTATTACTTTTTCTATCTTCCACCGAGAAATTTAGAATTGAACTCTAAATTTCTTTATGTCTTTGTGAAATAAAGAACAAAACGTTGGAAAGGGGGACCAGCTGACCTCGACCCGGCTGACTGGGATTGGGTCCTCAGAGACCATAAATACTCACCTGTGATGACCGATTTGTTGCCCGCACCTCAGACTCTTTTGAGTGTCGTGAGATGCAACTGTAAGACAGGCTGCGAGAAGCTGCAAGAAAAATGGATTAGCGTGTACGTTCGCGTGCGGAGAATGTCAGGGTATCAACTGTTTGAACAGGAACAACGAGATTGTCGAAGACGAGGAGCTCGACTAGTGACATCAATGCTGTGTTTTTCAAGTCAACTCTAATGCCTTAAATAGTGCAGATTTTACCTATAGTTACTGAAGTTCTTTTTTTAGTTTTTCATTCAACGATATTGCCTTCGAAAGTACAAATTTTACCTATAATAGCTGAAGTTTTATACTGTGATCACTGCCAAGCGGTTGTTTTCTTTATGTTTAGTAATTCAAATGGTTGTAAGAAATGTCTGTGATTCAAGAAAGTAAAAGTTTGATACTTAAGCGAGTTATTTTGTCCATAGGCCTACTTATTAGCCATTAACAGCTGGCTCAGGAGTCAGGCTTCCCTTCCCCTTGTCCGTTAGTTCCTCCAGTTTTGTTTATTTTTCATGGTTCTTGTTTTCTTTCTTTTATTTTAGGTGTCAGTGTTGTGATCACCAGATAGGAAAACCCCAGAAAACATATTTCAAACTGATTTATAGCCCTGAATTCAATTGTCCCTTTTCTTCCCCACTTTCCCCCTTTTCCCCGTTATGGTGGGGCTCATGTTCTTTATTTCATTTTAGATGTCAGTTTCAGGATCAGCAGATAGAAAGACCCCAGAAAACATATTTCAAAGGGCTTTCTACCCCTACCCTGTATTTTTGGATTTTTTCACCTCTTCCCCCTGTTCCCCCAGAAAACTCACTTTGAACTATTTTCTGGGCATGTTCGGCATTTTTCCCAATTTCCCCCGCATTTCCCCCTTTTCCCCTGTTTTTCGGGTACTCGCCCCACTCGGATTTATGGGGACCTTTAGTATGTTGTACAAAATTTTTTTCTGATCATTTTGGTACCATTTTCGTTTATATTGCAATTTTGTCCGGGTCAAACCCTAAAAGTCCTGGACTAAAATCATTAACAAGAAGGAAATGACTAAACACGGGATTTTATAGGAACAATGTGATGTTAAACATAAACACAACATAGGTTTCCCTGGGTCTAGTGGCTAAAAATGAGAATTCTACTTGGTCTGAACGACAGTGAACATAAACACATTCCGCACGGCCCAACAAATTCCTGTTTTGTCAAATTGTTCTTGTATGTTTTTAGCCAACCATTTAAAAATCCTTACTAAAATCGAGGTTGAACGTGCTTGGTGAAGTGGAATTTTTATTATTATTTTTAATCAGAAAAATCCGCACGCCGTGGCGCGCCGTAGGTTTCAGACAACAAACACCTATGAGGGACTAAGAATCCTAGCTCTGAAAAGTCCAAAAAGCAAACTACAAATCCCAAATAATAATTTTCTGACAGCACACACCTATGAAAGGCTAAGAACCTTATATCCCAAATCATAGGTTTCAGTCAACACACACCAACAAAAGACTAAGAAATCTAACTTAGAAAAGCCCGAAATAGTAATTTACATATCCCAAATCATAAGTTTCAGTCAACATTCACCTACGAAATACTATGAAACCTTAGCTCAGAAAGGCCTGAAATAGCAAATTAGACACCTCAAGTCATAAGTTTCAGACAACACACACCTATGAAATACTAAGAAACCTTAGCTCAGAAAAGCCTGAAATAGCAAACTACTCATCCCAAACTATAGGTTTCAGACAACAAACACCTATGAGGGAATAAGAATCCTAGCTCTGAAAAGTCCAAAAAGCAAAACTACAAATCCCAAATCATAGGTTTCAGACAACACACACCAACGAAAGACTAAGAAATCTAGCTTAGAAAAGCCCGAAATAGTAATTTACATATCCCAAATCATAAGTTCCAGTCAACACACACCCACGAAAGGCTAAGAAATCCAGCTCTGAAAAGTCCAAAAGCAAACTACTCATCCAAAACTATAGGTTTCAGACAACAAACACCTATGAAAGGCTAAGAAATCTAGCTCAGAAAAGTCAAAAATAGTAATTTACATATCCCAAATCATAAGTTTCTGACAACACACACCTATGAAAGGCTAAGAAACCTAGCTCAGAAGAGTCAAAAATAGCAAACTACTCACCCCAAACTATAGGTTTCAGACAACAAACCCCTATGAGGGACTAAGAAATTTAGCTCAGAAAAGCCCGAAATAGTAATTTACATATCCCAAATCATAATTTTCTGACAACATTCACCTACGATATACTAGGAAAGCCTAGCTCATAAAAGTCTGAAATAGCAAACTACTCAACATACATCAACGAAAGACGGGGCCCGGGGAGGGCCTTTGGGGGTCTGGGGGGGCCGGGTGGGAGCCCGGGGAACCTTTGGGGACCGGTGGGGTTCCTTCGGGATTGGGGTATGGGGAGTGGAACCCTTTGGATCGGGGTAGGGCGATCGGGGCCCTTTGGGGTTGGGGTAGAGGACCTCACGACACTGTTCAAATAGAAGTTGTTTACTATAACGACCACACTCAAAACCTCTTCTAAAACCTTTTCTAAAATCATCTTTTAAAATGTCTCTAACTGTTTCGCCGAAATAATTCCCTAAAATGTCTAAAAACGTTTCAGCCAAATAATCCCCTAAAAGTAATCTCAGTATGTTCCTTTTGTTTTTGGCATCTCTGTGCATTCACATTTCAAATTTCTAGGAAACCCTTTCCTACGTTAATCTCTTCATCTCATAAATGTTCCTAGCTACACTATTAAGGTTTCGTTAGAATATCAATTTATCTCTCCGACTTAAAGCTCAGTGAAGCCGTATTTAAAAAAAGAATTTCTATCTCTTTAGCCTCCCGCATAATTCCAAGATAACAAGTGATGTCATTCTAACTCCTGACAGTAAAGATCAATGAATCCCTATTTAAAAATAGAATATTAATTTTTCTCTCTGACCTAAAGAACATTTATCCCTCAGACCTAAGAATAAAGAAAGCCATAATGTTTCTTAATTCCCCCTTCGTGAATCAATAATTCCCCCGCCGATTATGTAAATCAAGTTCTCAGGTTAGGTTAGCCTAAAGATCAAAGAAGCCATGTTTGTTACTCACTGACAACGAACAGACATAAAACAGACATAAATTGCTGTTAACATCCATCAAAGTGAGAAAGTTCCTGTTTTTTCATTCTCACTGACAACGAACCATAAAACAGGAACATAAATTGCTGTTGACATCCATAAATGTGAGAAAGTTCCTGTTTTTTCACTCTCACTGACAAAAACCATAAAACAGACATGAACTACTGTTGACATCCATGAAGAACATCAAATAAATTGACCAACACCCATAACCGTCCAAGAAAACAACCATAAAAGTGAGAAAATTCCTGGTTTTTCAAGTGAGAAAATTCCTGTTTTTTCATTCTCACTGAGAAAACCATAAACCACGTGGTTCTCATGGGAGTAGAACCCCCTTTCTACTGCTATCTATGATATTGCTTAAATGCCCTTTTGAAAACCCGCATGTATTTAGTTTTTTTCCTTTAATTAAAACTTCCCCCAAGCGTTCCCCAACAGTTTCACCTCAATACCCTTAGCGTCATGAGTTACAGTAACTGTTTTGATAGTATTAACAGCAAACACATAGTGCCTTCTGGCTTGTTCAAAATCTGCCAATTTTTTTTAAAAGTTTCAACTGAATACCTAGATCAATTTTCTAGATACAATCTTTTGACAATATACATGCACATATAATCTTTTGATTTAGTTCAAATTTCTCCTCAATATTGTAAATGGAGTAGTGTGGTGGCAGTAGTGGTAGCAGTAGCAGTGATGGTAGCTATAGTAGTAGTGGTATTATGCAAATATTGCCTTTTGTATCATCTCCCTTATAATTTCCTGAAAATTCTAAGTTAATATTTTCAGTCACTCTGAAATTACGCCCCTTTGGCAATCCGTATTCACGTAATGTGTTTTGATTTAGTTCAAAACTTTACTCAACATATTCTGAAAGGCTCACCTGAATACCATTGGTCTTTTTGGAAAGTTAAGTTAAAAATACATATCTTTTTCAATAACATATGTTATATGTAAACCATGAATGAATTGCTCTGAGGACTGGGGGGTGTTTGAAGTCCCCAAAGACATAATTACTGGATTTTTCAAAAATTTTGAACTAAATAGCTCTTTAAAATTTTTACTGGATATGTTTTGGGGAATGATGAGCTTGGCGGTAGGAGGAATGGTTGCCCTTCGTTTATTTTTGACTCTTAAAAAGAGCACTAGAATATCCGACTTTTAATCAAATAAGCCCCCTTCGGTATGAAGTTTATATGACCACCCGCTCTATATAAACCTTTTATGCCATGGGTTATAACTCACAACCCTTACCCCTAGGATCTGGGGGTTTGCGTCCACGCTGAACACTTTGTTACATGCTCTTTGGACTATTATGAACAAAATGGCTGTCTCGCAATTTCGATTGGATGCGTCTAGGGGAAAGAAGGGGGGCTAGTTTCTCTCCATCACTTTAAACTTTTAAAATGGAACTAGAACATTATATTTGAAATTAAATGAGCGTCCTCTAAAGTTCACACGATCGCTCCTTCCAAAAACTATATATGCCCCCGGGGCATAACTTACAACCCTATCCCCCAGACTATGGGGTTTGAGTCAACTCCAAAGGCCTTGGTATGTGGTCTTTGGACTATATTTTGAACAAATTGCTATCTCAAAATTTCGATCAGATGCATTTGGGGAAAATACGACGTGTATGTATGTATGAGATGGGGAGAGGGTAGCTGCACTCTGAACACATTGAATCTTAAAAAGGGAAATAGAACTTTTGATTTACAATCCAATGAGCCAATTCCAAAGTTCTTATGACCCCCCTTTCTATAAGAACCTTATATGCCCCGAAGGCATAATTTACAGCCCTCACCCCGAGGGCTGTGAGAAGGGGGGTTGTCATCCTGAAAGACATAATTTTCAAACCTTTCAATTACGCTGGAACAAACGGCAATTTCAAAAAAAAATTGGACTTGATCAGTGAAATGATGGGCGTGGGGGTGGGGGCTGGCTGCCCTCCAATCACTTCCGAATATAAAAAGAGCACTAGCATTTCTATTCCCAATCAAATTAGCCTTTTTGAAGTTTAAACGAAAATTTCTACTATAAATTTGGCCCTGGTCTAAAAAGAAACTAAAAAAAAAAATACATGTGCCCAGGTCGCTCTTTACTTAGGCAGCACTATTGCGCTGCTTCAGAAATTTTTATTCAGAAATTATTCGGAAATATTTGAACTATTCTTAAGTTTGTAATATATGGTGTTCTTCTTTCCAACCATAAGGTAAAGACACAACAAGGTCACTTAGAATACGTTCTTTGGTGTCTAATAATATAAACCTCATAACTATTGATAAAATCAATACCAATTACTGATTAGTTTGTATGTGTCCCCCCTCAATAGTCGCGATCGCTCTAGAATAGCAAAGTTGATGTTTCTTAAAAACAAAACTCTGTCTTAAATTGTATGCAGTAAGTTCATGTCAAGTCACTTAGATTATTGGAAAACGCATGTACCTACTGATGTTGAGGAAAATAAGGAGGGCTAAATTGCTAAGAGGAGTTTATCCAATAGAGGGCACTGAAGAAGGATACGGTCAGTTATTTAGACAATACAGGACCGTCCTATTATTGTATTATATTTTATATTGTTTTCGGGGTGAAAATTAAAAAAAATCCTGAGAGTAAAATTTTTAATACTTCGTTAAATATGCAATAATATCATCTATTTAGTATATAAAATGAAAAAAATGATTTTATTAAACAGCAAGAATAATCAGCAAAATAAGTTTTGTTGCTGGAACATAAAGTGAGGGTGAAATTTTAAATAATTCATTAAGTATATTACATAATCGCTTATTTAAAATAAAATTTAATATGATATTTATATAATTGTGCCTTTTTTAACAGCTTACCTTACAGATTATTTCTTATCTTCGGGTTCCTTCAGTGTTAGTGTGCCTTCATCTGCAATGAAACTCCAGTCGTCTCTCTGGTACATTGGTTTAATTGTGCATTTCCTGTGGGACCTCATGTGCGTGCCTGCCTTCAGTAGGTTTCTTTGTTGTATTTTCCCCAAGTGTACTCTTAAGTTTTTGAATTTGAAGTGTTCCTGTGGGCAACAACTGACGAATGCATTTGTGTGGCTGGTCGTCTTTTGTCTCTGCTACGTACTATGGGTATATCCATCTTTGGACCCTGGTTGCTTTTATTACTAGAGATCAAGTCGGTATCCGAGGGAAGGGGGGATGGGTTAGATAGTCTGACCCCCCCCCGGAAATGTTTGTTTGACTTATAAAAACGTAACACAAAATGAATGTAAACGATTTTTTGTAACCGTTTTTTTTAGTTTTTTGTAACCCCCCTCCCCCAAAAAAATCTTTTTGTACCTTCCCCTACCCCCTGAAAAAGCCCTGGATGCGTCCGTGCTAGAGATCCTCCAGTTAATATTTTGTATAATCTTGTTTTAGACACTTTGTATCTAGTTCATGTTTAAGATTCTTCGCAAACAATTATTTAAGCTGGTTGGAGCTATTTTTATCAGTCAACCCAGCTCTAAAAGGGTACCTGGAGGAACCAGGGGAAGGTAAACAAGAAGGGTGTGCGAAAGCACAAAATGGCTAGCCCTTAACTCCCTATTGTACTTCCTGGCTGAAGCGCCATGAAACGGAGATCAGCACCATCGATGGGAAATGTCCGCCGAAGTCCTTCACCTTATACCTTCAACTTCCAACATTTCACGACCTGCTTGAAAACTTCTTCAAAGAATAACGCGATTGAAGAATCTGACCCATTCTATGTTCGACAATATAAGAGAGCTTGATAAGCTAAAAAAAAAAAGTGAATTTACCTCTCTACATAACAAGCTACAGCTAGAAGCTACAGGCTATCTGTGACAATTTTAATATGTTAATCTGTTTATTTGTTAATTCTAAACAAGAAAATATACCCTGAGAAAAATATATTGAACTTTCCATGAGATAATTCGCGATATATATAATTATATGTTCATATTTTATAAATGCAATTAATGGCATATGAGAGGTCTGTATTGCAAAACTTGGATACTGGTAGTCTCAAACAACGTAAAAAAATTGTTGTTTCTTAAAGAATATGATAAAAACACAAAACGTTGTGGGATAACTTCACTCACAAGTTCACGCCATACAAATAACACGATAAGATAAATTTGCTGAACGCAAAGCTCATTTCTTCGATTAAAGTTAATTACAGGTTTTCAGTTAAATTAAGAAGTATTTTGGCATATAAAAAGGTGAAAACATGCAGGATCGCTATTCTAAGAAGGCAGGATAAATAAACTGTCAAGTTTCTAGCTAATTTTTTTATCCGTTGATTGAATTGTTTGCTACTGAGCAGCCCGGAGTCATACTGAGTCCCTACATAGGCCATTGTAAAGAGTGCAAAACATTATATTAGATAGCAGTCTCATCGCTAGAACTCTCAGGTCTCGTCTCGCCCTCAGGTCTCGATTTTCTCTTGTATAGCGAGAATAGCAGAGATGACGATATTGTTCAATCCTCAAAGTCTCATCCTTTTAGAGGATATTTGAGACTATGAAATGTTTCTCAGCCTGGTGGAGGAGCCACTAGCCTGACCAGTTTTCTTCTTGCAGTTTAATTACAATTTACTTCTCAACTATGCAAACAAGACAGCTTGATCTAAATCCTCTTCAGCGAACCCAATTATTTTGGCAGAGAGGGTAGGGGGAGAGATCCCTGTTCTAGGTACAATTTTAATTGTCGATACCAGTGTTGGACTCCAGAGATGTTGCTGAAGTATCTTGATTGGCTGCAGTGTCACCTACATCAAACATTCCGTGTTCTCCTAAAGAACCATTAGCCTATTGGGTTTCACTTAATAATTAAGAATTTTCTAGAATGTCTCCGTCATGTCTCATTGAACAGAGTGAAACACCTTTATGAAGGTTATGAAAATCAAACTCAGTTAGCGTGTCCAATCGTCTGCCTTCTCTACCATAGTTTGTAATGCCAAGTTCAGACCTGCACTGGGGTCTGTTTGGACATAGGCCATGTTGTTCACGCCCTAAATACTTGTTGATAGTTGACCGACAAGATCTAGAATGAAGATGTCCATCATCCCAAAAGAGATAATAGGCTGATTCCCTTTTCAGTGACTGGTTTGCCTGACGGTTTTTTTTTACATTGTTACAATATGAGCAATTACAATCTGATAATAAGAATGAAACTGTAACTCTCTCAGTAGCCCCATTGCACGGTTAGTTCAAATAAATTACTCCTAACCATGGGAGGTTAAGAGGTAAATCCACCTCCCCCTCATTCGTGGTTAAAGGCTAACATGGTTCACATTCAATCCTAAACAGATATGCAATCTGTTGAAGATCAACGCTTCTTCATCATTTATACGCTAATATTAACGATTTACATTGCAGAATACCAACTGTCATGAGAGGGAAGGTCAGCGAATCTTTTTATGGGGCAAAGAACCTTAAAAAGTTTTATTTTTAGGCTGAAAGCCACAAAAATTTTGTCTGAAGTTTTTCAGATCAATATGAATGCGAAGGGTACTAGTTAACCTCCCTTTATTTGAAGGAATATATTTCGGATTAAACGTCCAACATGACTACTGAGGAGTGACTCCTCGGCTCCAATGGTGAAAACAGTGCTTTTGACCAGCAACGGTAGTTTTGAGTTGAAGCCCTGCGATATAGAGACTGAATTTTAGTGCACCTTGGTTTTTGGGGGACGGTAGCTTCACTCATACTTATGGGTATCCTAATTTGAATTTTAGAGAGAATACGCATATGGACAATGAAAGTGAATTCTCAGTTTAATATACATTTACTGATATTTAGTAATCTAAATGTTAACATTATTTGAATTATTAAAGTTATGAAAGTAAAAAAAAATATGTTTTTTCAGTAAAGTGCAAATTGTGTTCTGGCCTTGGGAAGGCATAAAAGTTTTGAGCCCTACTTATCTTAGTTTCTGCTCGTTTTGAGCTTGACTCGGTTATTTATTGTAATTTTTGTTTGTTTTAGGTTTCATCTATTTATTGATGCTGATTTTTGGTAGTTTCAAGCTTGGTATATTATTTGATTTAGTTGTTTGCTCTTTTTTGGTTTAATGGAGTTTTTTATTTTTCTTTTTAAAACTTATTTTGTGGAAAAAGTTTTTTTAATCCTAATTTAAATTGAGAGAGAATACGCATAAATGAGCCTTGACTTGCAAAGCATTTTTGTGCAACGTCTAAATTTTAGTGTCAAATGTGTTTGCTTAAGGGGGGTATAATCCTTGACTTAGGATAATCCTGAGCAAAACATTACAAACGAGCAACTAAAAATAAAAAAACACTACTTCACTTCAGATGAATATAAATAAAGTAACTAAAATAAAAACACAAATTTTCCAATAAGAGACTGCCACACTTCTGAGCTCCTAACCCATTGCTTTTAAGCTCATATAGTACTTTTCCAGAGACATTTTAGGATGGAAAAAGTTATATCTTAGAAAATCTTAAGTATTTTATTGTCCAAATTGTCTTCCTAAATTTTTCAGGGTGATAATTTTACTTAAAATTTAAAACAGAAGCTATCCTATAAGGGACTGATCCCCTTAACCCACCACTCACCCCTTTTGAGCTCAACTAGTACTTTTCTAAAAGTATTTTAGGATACAAAAAAATAAATAGTTGGCAATCTCAAATGTCTTATTGATTAATTTTCTTTCGAAACATTTGGGGATTAAAGTTTTTCTTTTTGATGCAATAAAACTAACGAGGCGCTATCATTTTTGAAAGATTAAGAAATGAGTATGTTGTGGCCCTGTATAAGTCTTAGTCGTTCTAAATCACGCTTACGTTTTCTAAGATGTTGCAGCCATTTCTTGGAGCAAGTCGATGATCATGGCCCTGTCGCCGACCTCTTAATTTTGTTTGCAATCTGTTAATCTCTTGATTTACGCCCTGAATCTATTTAACATTCAGGAAAATTGTGTGCGAAACCTATTTTGCCCTTCTTAGGACACAATGAATTTTCTTTTATGTCAAATATTAATTTTTACGGCAATAACATTGAAGATAAGATGTCCGCACAATACAACATACCATCATTGAAATAAAATTAAAATATAATCACTGACGGGCTAAGAGATTCTACAATCAGGGATGTTTAAAACAAATAAAATCGAGGACATAAATGTGTCATTTTCTTCATTTTTAAAGGTTACAAAATGTCGACGGGCTATTGGCCTTTGGTCCAGCCAAATACCAGAATATTTTATACCATTTCATATATTTCAATTATGATTCGCCTATTTTCTTATCTTTTTTGTATGTGCCTACCAACGTCAATTTTAAGTACTCCCAGTAGAGCATAACATTAAAAAAAAAAAAAAAAAAAAAAAAAAAAAAAAAAAAAAAAATGCTACAAAGTTCCAAAGTTGCAAGATTTCCTTTCTCCATTTTTTTTTTTTTTTTTTTTTTAGTGCAGCCCCAGATAGGTAAAGGACAATGAGGGTCCAAATATATCCTTTAATATCAACAGCTGTCAAAGACTTGTTGATTTTTCATCATGGTCATTTTCTCGGAGTATCTGAGAAAGACGGAAATTGGTTTCCATTTGGGCAGGATTCAAAATATCCCTGTCGGGATATTTCATTCTAACAATGAATTGTGGTTCAGAGATCCCTCCACTCTTGTCATGAAGCCAAAAGTTTTTCCCGTCGATAATTCCGGACCGATTTTTCACAGTCTAAAGGGCCAAGATCCCTGGCTATCCCCTAATTGAGACAAGTGAGCGTAAATGGGATATCCCAATGGATCGTTTTCCATTTCCGTCATTCGAAACTTGGAAAATTACGATGATAAACAAAGGGATAATTTACTTTTCCCTTGATTGCGGAATCCTAATGTTCAACAGAGAATTCGGGCTGCAGATGTTTAGTCCAACTCTTGCCTTTAGTCCAAGAAATCACTCCATAAAATAAGTTTCTTCGTAAAAACATTTTTTAAAAGTTACCTTAGTGGTATTTGTTGTAAATATATTTCATAAGTAAAGTAATGTTTGGCAACATTCGAATTAAATTATTAATATTGCTTAACTGTTATTTGAGCGACTCAGAAGTCAAGTCAAATAATTCAGTTTAAAGAGCGACAATAAAAAATTGTTGAAGGTATTTTGCCGGTTGATATTGTAAATACTTATCAACTTTTAAGCTAGTAAGTATACTAAGTATACTCTTAGTATACTAAGTATAGTAAGAGTTTGGGTTGTGCTTAAATGCTACAGCATTGATATCTGCAGTTTTGATGTTAAAGTAATAAAAATCTTTGCATTAATTTTTGTTTTTTTTTTTTTGTGCTCTGTTGTAAAAATATTTTTTATATAAATTTAATAATTACAATGCCGAATTAATACGACTCGTATTTATAACCAATAACCTGAGCGACTCATGAGCTAAATCGAATTACTCAGTTTAAAGAGCGACAAGAAAAAATTGTTGAAGGTATTTTACCGGTTGATATTATAAACAATTATAAAATTTTAAGCTGATAAGTATACTAAGTATACTCTTAGTATACTAAGTATACTAAGAGTTTGGGGTTGTGCTTAAATGCTACAGCATTGATATCTACAGTTTTGATGTGAAAGTAATAAAAATCTTTGCACGAATTTTTGTTGTGCTTTGTTTGGGGGGGCTCTGTTGTAAATATAATATTTAAATAAAGTTAGGACTTGCAATGCCAAATTAATACGAATGATCTTGATAACCTATTACTTGAGCGACTCAGGAGCCAAATCGAATGACTCAGTTTAAAGAGCGACAAGAAAAATTGTTGAAGGCATTTTAGCGGTTGATATCATAAATATTTATCAAATTTTAAGCTGATAAGTATACTAAGTATACTAAGAGTTTGCGTTGTGCTTAAATGCTACAGCATTGATATCTACAGTTTTGATGTTAAAGTAATAAAAATCTTTGCACGAATTTTTTTTGTGTTTTTTTTTTGGGTATTTTTTAAATATTTTGTTTAAATAATTTTTGGACTTGAATTGCCGAATTAATACTATTGATCTTTATAACCTTTTACTTGAGCGACTCAGGAGCCAAATCGAATGACTCAGTTTAAAGAGCGACAAGAAAAAATTGTTGAAGGTATTTTACCGGTTGATATCATAAACAATTATCAAATTTTAAGCTGATAAGTATACTAAGAATGCTCTTAGTATACTAAGTATACTAAGAGTTTGGGGTTGTGCTTAAATGCTACAGCATTGATATCTACAGTTTTGATGTTAAAGTAATAAAAATCTTTGCACTAATTTTTGTTGTGCTTTTTGGGGGGGGGGGATCTGTTGTAAATATACTATTAAAATAAATTTAGGACTTGCAATGCCGAATTATTACGAATGATCTTGATAACCTATTACTTGAGTGACTCAGGAGCCAAATCGAATGACTCAGTTTAAAGAGCGACAAGAAAAATTGTTGAAGGTATTTTACCTGTTGATATCATAAATAATTATCAAATTTTAAGCTGATAAGTATACTAAGTATACTAAGAGTTTGGGTTGTGCTTAAATGCTACATCATTGGTATCTACAGTTTTGATGTTAAAGTAATAAAAATCTTTGCACGAATTTTTGTTGTGTTTTTTTTTTTGTGGGGGGGGGCTCTGTTGTAAATATATTGTTTATATAAAGTTAGGAATTGCAATGCCAAATTAATACGAATGATCTTGATAACCTATTACTTGAGCGACTCATGAGCCAAATCGAATGACTCAGTTTAAAGAGAAACAAGAAAAAATTGTTGAAGGTATTTTACCGGTTGATATCATAAATAATTATCAAATATTAAGCTGATAAGTACACTAAGTATACTCTTAGTATACTAAGTATACTAAAAGTTTGGGTTGTGCTTAAATGCTACAGCATTGGTATCTACAGTTTTAATATTAAAGTAATAAAAATCTTTGCACGAATTTTTGTTATGTTTTTTTTTGGGCTCTGTTGTAAATATATTGTTTAGATAAAGTTAGGACTTGCAATGCCGAATTAATACGAATGATCTTGATAACCTATTACTTCAGCGACTCAGGAGCCAAATCGAATGACCCAGTTTAAAGAGCGACAAGAAAAGTGATTACTGTATATTAAATGAGTATCACCTAACTGATTTAGTAATTTTGAGATTTTAATTATACTAAGGAGACTCGAAGGCCCCACAGTATCATACTTTTGGTTGGGTATCCTTAATTCTACAACATTGGTAGATAACTGTGTATGTGGAAAGTAATAAAAATATTTGCACGAATTAGTAGGAATTCTTTTTGGGGTGTCTGGTGTACATATATTATTCAGATAAAGTTAGGAATTGTAATATCGAATTGATAAGAATGATCTTGATAACCTATTACTTGAGCGACTCAGGAGCCAAATCGAATGACTCAGTTTTAAGAGCGACAAGAAAAATTGTTGAAGGTATTTTACCGGTTGATATCATAAATAATGATCATATTTTAAGCTGATAAGTCTACTAAGTATACTCTTAGTATACGAAGTATACTAAGAGTATGGGTTGTGCTTAAATGCTACAGCATTGGTATCTACAGTTTTGATGTTAAACTAATAAAAATCTGTGAATGAGTTTTTGTTGTACTTTGTTTTTTTTTTGGGGGGGGGCGCTGTTGTAAATATAATATTTAAATGAATTTAGGAATTGAAAGGCCGAATTTATACTAATGATCTTGATAACATATTACTTTAGAGACTCAGAAGCCAAATTGAGTGGATCAGTATTAAAAGCGACAAGGAAATTTGTCGAAGGTCTTTTACCGGTTGATATCATAAATAAGGATCAAATTTCAAATTGATATGTATGCAAGCATACTCTTAGTATAATAAGTATAATAAGAGGTTGGGATGTTCTTACATGCTACAGCATTGGTATCTACAGTTTTAATGTTAAAGTAATAAAAATCTTTGCACGAATTTTTGTTGTGTTTTTTTGGGGGGCTCTGTTGTAAATATATTTTTTAAATAAAGTTAGGACTTGCAAGGCCGAATTAATACGAATTGTCTTGATAACATATTAACTCAGCGGCTCAGGAGCAAAATTGAATTACTCAGTTTAAAGAGCGACAAGAAAAATTGATGAAGGTGTTTTACCGGTTGATATCATAAATAATTATCAAATTTTAAGCTGATAAGTATACTAAGTATACTCTTAGTATACTAAGTATACTAAGAGTTTGGGTTGTGCTTAAATGCTACAGCATTGGTATCTACAGTTTTGATGTTAAAGTAATAAAAATCTTTGCACGAATTTTTGTTGTGCTTTTTTTTTGGGGCTCTGTTGTAAATATACTATTTAAATAAAGTTAGGACTTGAAATACCGAATTAATACGAATTATCTTGATAACCTATTACTTGAGCGATTCAGGAGCCAAATCGAATGACTCAGTTTAAAGAGCGACAAAAAAAATTGTTGAAGGTATTTTACCGGTTGATATAATAAATATTTATCAAATTTTAAGCTGATAAGTATACTAAGTATACTAAGAGTTTGTGTTGTACTGAAATGCTACTGAATTGGTACAAGTATAAATAATGTTAAATATTTAAAAATATTGTATCTTATGTTTTCTGTGTTTTTTTTGGGCTCGGGGTACTATAATCTGATCTGAAATTTTATGGACTTATAATGAAGTATAATTGTGAAAGGCAAGTATATAAAAAAAATTCATTAACTAATGAGCGAAATTGAGTGACCCACTTTAAATGGTGACAAGAAAAAATTGTTGAAGGTATTTTACCGGTTGATATAATAAACATTTATCAAATTTTAAGCTGATAAGTATACTAAGAATGCTCTTAGTATACTAAGTATACTAAGAGTTTGGGGTTGTGCTTAAATGCTACAGCATTGATATCTACAGTTTTGATGTTAAAGTAATAAAAATCTTTGCACGAATTTTTGTTGTGCTTTTTTTGGGGGGGGGGGGCTCTGTTTTAAATATAATATTTAAATAAAGTTATGAATGGCAAGGCCTAAATAATAAGAATGATCTTTATAACATATTACTTGAGCGACTCAGGAGCCAAATCGAATGACTCAGTTTAAAGAGCGACAAGAAAAATTGTTGAAGGTATTTTACCTGTTAATATCATAAATATTTATCAAATTTTAAGCTGATAAGTATACTAAGTATACTAAGTATACTAAGAGTTTGCGTTGTGCTTAAATGCTACATCATTGATATCTACAGTTTTGATGTTAAAGTAATAAAAATCTTTGCACGAATTTTTTTTGTGTTTTTTTTTTTGGGGGGGGGGGCTCTGTTGTAAATATATTTTTTATATAAAGTTAGGACTTGCAATGCCGAATTAATACGAATGATCTTGATAACCTATTACTTGAGCGACTCATGAGCCAAATCGAATGACTCAGTTTAAAGAGAAACAAGAAAAAATTGTTGAAGGTATTTTACCGGTTGATATCATAAATAATTATCAAATATTAAGCTGATAAGTATACTAAGTATACTCTTAGTATACTAAGTATACTAAGAGTTTGGGTTGTGCTGACATGCTCCAGCATTGGTATCAACAGTTTTAATGTTAAAGTAATAAAAATCTTTGCACGAATTTTTGTTATGTTTTTTTTTGGGCTCTGTTGTAAATATATTGTTTAGATAAAGTTAGGACTTGTAATGCCGAATTAATACGAATGATCTTGATAACCTATTACATCAGCGACTCAGGAGCCAAATCGAATGACTCAGTTTAAAGAGCGACAAGAAAAATTGTTGAAGGTATTTTACCGGTTGATATCATAAATAATTATCATATTTTAAGCTGATAAGTATACTAAGTATATTTTTAGTATACTAAGTATACTAAGAGTTTGGGTTGTGCTTAAATGCTACAGCATTGGTATCTACAGTTTTGATGTTAAAGTAATAAAAATCTTTGCATGAGTTTTTGTTGTGTTTTTTTTTGGGCTCTGTTGTAAATATACTATTTAAATAAAGTTAGGACTTGCAATGATGAATTAATACGAATGATCTTGATAACCAATTACTTGAGCGACTCAGGAGCCAAATCGAATGACTCAGTTTAAAGAGCGACAAGAAAAAATTGTTGAAGGTATTTTACCGGTTGATATCATAAATAATTATAAAATTTTAAGCTGATAAGTATACTAAGTATACTCTTAGTATACTAAGTATACTAAGAGTTTGGGTTGTTCTTAAATGCTACGGCATTGGTATCTACATTTTAGATGTTAAAGTAATAAAAGTCTTTGCATGAGTTGTTATTGAACTTTTTTTGGGTGGCTGTGTTGAAATAAGCTATTTAAATAAATTTATGACTTGTAATTCCGAATTTATACGAATGATCTTGATAACCTATTACTTGAGCGACTCAGGAGCCAAATCGAATGACTCACTTTAAAGAGCGACAAGAAAATTTGTCGAAGGTATTTTACCGGTTGATATCATAAATAAGGATAAAATTTCAAACTGATATGTATGCAAGCATACTCTTAGTATGATAAGTAAGATAAATTTTTGGAATGTACTTGAATGCTGATGCATTGTCACCAACATTTTTTACGTTACATATTTAAACATAGGTGCACGACCTTGGTTTGTTTGTTTTTGTGGCTCTGTGGTCAAGATTTGTTTGAGGTAAATTAATTAATTACACTTACGAATTAATGAGAATGACATTGATACACTATTACATCAGTGACTCAGGAGAGAAATCGAGTGACTCAGTTTAATGAGCGACAAGAAAATTTGTCGAAGGTATGTTACCGGTTGATATCATAAATAATGATAAAATTTCAAACTTATGTGTATGCTAAGCATACTCTGAGTATAATCAGTATAATAAGAGTTGGGGTTGTGATTACATGCTACTGCATTGTTATATCCAGAATTTATGTTAAATTAAAAAACATCTGTTCTATTATTGTTTTTGTGCTTGTTTTTGTGATATCTTTTAAATATATTTTTTAAATAAAGTTTGGAATTTTAATGCCGAATTAATACTAATTATATTTATACCCTATTACTTGAGCAACTAAGAAACGTAATTGAGTGGAACACAATAAAGAGCTACTAGAAAATTTGTCGAAGGTGTTTGACAGGTTGATAGCACACTTAGTTATGAAATTTTTAAGCTGATGAGTATATTAATTATACTTTTAGTACACTAAGTATAATAAGAGGGTGGGTTGTGCTTAAATGCTACAGCATTGGTATCTACAGTTTTAATGTTAAAGTAATAAAAATCTTTGCAAGAATTTTTGTTGTGCTTTTTTTGGGCTCTGTTGTAAATATACTGTTTAAATAAAGTTAGGACTTGCAATGCCGAATTAATACGATTCATCTTGATAACATTTTACTTGAGCGACTCCGAAGCGAAATTGAGTGGCTCAGTTTAAAGAGCGACAAGGAAATTTGTCGAAGGTCTTTTACCGGTTGATATCATAAATAAGGATCAAATTTCAAATTGATATGTATACTAAGTATACTCTTAGTATAATAAGTATAATCAGAGTTTGGGTTGTGCTTACATGCTACTGCATTGGTATCTACAGTTTTAATGGTAAAGTAATACCAATCTTTGAACGAATTTTTGTTGTGTTTTTTTTTAGGGGCTCTGTTGTAAATATACTATTTAAATGAGGTTAGGAATTTTAATGCCGAATTTATACAAATGATTTTGATAACATTTTACTGGATTGACTCAGAAACCAAATTAAGTGGCTCAGTTTAAAGAGCGACAAGAAAATTTGTCGAAGGTATGTTACCGGTTGATATCATAAATAATGATCAAATTTCAAATTGAGATGTATACAAGTATACTCTTAGTATGATAAGTAAGATAAATGTTTGGGATGTACTTAAATAATGATGCATTGGTCCCAAAAGTTTTATCGTTAAATTATTAAAAATAGTGGCAGTATTTGGTTTTGTTTTTGTTTTTGGCTGTTTTTTCAAAATTTGTATTAGGTATATGATGTAATTAAAATGACAAATTAATGAAATTGACATTGATATACTCAAAATGCAGTAACTAAGAAGCCAAACTGAATAAATCACTATTAAGGGCGGCAAGCAAAATTGTTGAAGGTGTTTTACATGTTGATAGCACAAATAATTCTCAAATTTTTAAGCTGATGAGTATATTAAGTATACTCTTAGTACACTAAGTATACTAAGAGTGTGGGTTGTGCTTAAATGCTACGACATTGGTATCTACAGTTGTTATTTTATAGTAATAAAAATCTTTGCACGAATTTTTGTTGTGCTTTTTTTGGGGGCTCTGTTGTACAAATGATATTTAAATGAGGATCGTAATTGTAAGTCCGAAATTATGCGATTGATCTTTATAACAAATTACTTGAGCAACTCAGTAAAGAAATCGAGTGGATCACTATAAAGGTCGACAAGAAAATTTGTCGAAGGTGGTTTCCAGGTTGATAGCATAAATTATTATCAAATTTTTAAGCTGAGGAGTATATTAAGTATACTTTTAGTACACTAAGTATAATAAGAGTGTGGGTTGTGCTTAAATGCTATGGCATTGGTATCTACAGTTTTGATGTTATAGAAATAAAAATCTTTGCAAGAATTTTTGTTGTGCTTTTTTTGGGGGCTCTGTTGTAAAAATGATATTTAAATGAAGATAGGAATTGTAATGCCGAATTTATGCTAATGATCTTTATAACCTATTACTTGAGCGACTCAGGAGCCAAATTGAGTGGATCAGTATTAAAAGCGACAAGAAAATTTGTTGAAGGTATTTTACCGGTTGATATCATAAATAATTATCAAATTTAAAGCTGATAAGTTTACTAAGTATACTTTTAGTACACTAAGTATACTAAGAGTTTGGGTTGTGCTTAACTGCTACATCATTTGTAAATACATTTTTTATGTTAAATGAAAAAAAATATGGGCAAGAATATTTTTTGTTCTTTTTTTTGGGCTCTGTTTTAAATATATTATTTAAATGAAGTTTTGAATTTTAATTCCAAATTAATGCAATTGATTTTTATAACATATTACTTGATTAACTCCGGAGCCAAATTAAGTGGATCAGTATAAAGAATGACAAGGAAATTTGTCGAAGGTATGTTACCGGTTGATATCATAAATAATTATAAAATTTCAAACTGAGATGTATGCTAAGCAGACTCTTAGTATAATAAGTAAAATAAGTGTGTGGGATGTGCTTACATGCTACTGCATTGGTATATACATTTTTATTGTTACATTTATACAAATATGTGCCTTAATTTTTGCTGTGTTTTCTTTTGGGCTCTTTTGTAAATTTATTTTTTAAATAATTTAAAGACTTAAAACGCCGATTTAAAACGAATGATCTTGATAACATCTTACCTGAGTAACTCAGAAGCCAAACCGAGTAACTCACTTTAAAGAGTGACAAGCAAATTTGATGAAGGTATATTACCGGTTGTGATCATATATAATGAGCAAATTTCGAACTTATAAATATACAAGCATACTCTTAGTATACTAAGTAAACTAAGAGGTTGGGTTGTACTTAAATGCTACAGCATTGGTATCTACAGTTTTTATGTTAAAGTAATAAAAATCTTTGCACGAATTTTTGTTGTGTTTTTTTTTGGCTCTTTTTTAAATATATTTTTTAAATATATTACAGACTTAAAATGCCGAATTAATCCGAATGATATTTATAACATTTTACCTGAGCGACTCAGGAGCCAAATCGAATGACTCAGTATAAAGCGCGACAAGAACAAGTGGTGACTGTCTGTTACCGGTTGACAGCCTAAATAATTCTCAAATTCTACGATGATAAGTCTTATAAGAATAATCTTAGTATACTACGTATACTCAGAGTTTGGGTTGTGCTTAAATGATACAGAAGTGGTATCTACAGTGTTGATGTTAAAGTAATAAAAATCTTTGCACGAATTTTAGTTGTGCTTTATTTTTTGGGCTCTGTTGTAAATATAATATTTAAATAAGGTTAGCACTTTAAATGCCAAATTAATGCTAATGATCTTGATAACCTATTACTTGAGCGACTCAGGAGCCAAATCGAGTGACTCAGTTTAAAGAGCGACAAGAAAATTTGTTGAAGGTATTTTACCGGTTGATATCATAAATAATTATAAAATTTTAAACTGATAAGTATACTAAGTATACTCTTAGTATACTAAGTATACTAAGAGTTTGGGTTGTGCTTAAATGCTACAGCATTGGTATCAACAGTTTTAATGTTAAAGTAATAAAAATCTTTGCACGAATTTTTGTTGTGTTTTTTTTTTGGCTCTGTTGTAAATATATTTTTTAAATAAAGTTAAGACTTACAACGCCGAATTAATACGAATGATTTTGATAACATATAACTTGAGCAACTCAGGAGCCAAACCTAGTGACTCACTTTAAAGAGCGGCAATAAAATTTTTTGAAGGTATGTTACCGGTTGATATCATAAATAAGGATAAAATTTCAAACTGATAAGTATACTAAGTATACTCTTAGTATACTAAGTATACTAAGAGTTTGGGTTGTGCTTACATGCTACAGCATTGGTATCTACAGTTTTAATTTTAAAGTTATAAAAATCTTTGCACGAATTTTTTTTTTTTTTTTTTTTGGGGTCTGTTGTAAATATATTGTTTAAATAAAGTTTCGACTTGCAATGCCGAATTAATACTAATGATCTTGATAACCTATTACTTGAGTGACTCAGGAGCCAAATCGAATGACTCAGTTTAAAGAGCGACAAGAAAAATTGTTGAAGGTATTTTACCGGTTGATATCATAAATAATTATCAAATTTTAAGCTGATAAGTATACTAAGTATACTTACATCAGTATACTTTAACATCAGTTTTGATGTTAAAGTAATAAAAATCTTTGCACGAATTTTTGTTGTGCTTTTTTTGGGGGGCTCTGTTGTAAATATACTATTTAAATAAAGTTAGGACTTTTAATTCCTAATTAATACTAATTATATTTATACCATATTACTTGAGCAACTCAGGAGCCAAATCGAGTGACTCAGTTTAAAGAGCGACAAGAAAATTTTTCGAAGGTATTTTACCGGTTGATATCATAAATAATTATCAAATTTAAAACTGATAAGTATACTAAGTATACTCTTAGTATACTAAGTATACTAAGAGTTTGGGTTGTGCTTAAATGCTACAGCATTAGTATCAAAGTTTTGATTTTAAAGTAATAAAAATATTTGCATTAATTTTTTTTTTGTTTTTTTTGGCTCTTTTGTAAATATATTTTTTAAATAAAGTTAGGACTTGCAATGACTAATTAATACTATTGATATTTATAAAATTTTAATTGAGCGACTCAGGAGACAAATCTAGTGACTCAGTTTAAAGAGAGACAAGAAAATTTGTTGAAGGTATTTTACCGGTTGATATCATAAATAATTATCAAATTTAAAACTGATAAGTATACTCTTAGTATAATAATTAAACTCAGAGTTTGGGTTGTGCTTAAATGCTACGGCATTGGTATCTACAGTTTTGATGTTAAAGAATTAAAAATCTTTTCACGAATTATTGTTGTGTTTTTTTTGGGGGCTCTGTTGAAATATATTGTTTAAATGAATTTAGGACTTTTAATGCCGAATTAATACGAATGATCTTTATACCCTATTACTTGAGCGACTCAGGAGCCAAATCGAATGGCTCAGTTTAAAGAGCGACCAGGAAATTTTTCGAAGGTATTTTATCGGTTGATATCATAAATAAGTATCAAATTTAAACTGAGATGTATACTAAGTAAACTCTTAGTATACTCAGTATGATCAGTGTTTGGGATGTGCTTGAATACTACTGCAGTGATATCTACAGTTTTAACGTTAAAGTAATAAAAATCTTTGCACGAACTTTTGTTGTGTTTTTTTTGGGCTCTGTTGTAAATATATTGTTTAAATAAAGTTAGTACTTGCAATGCCGAATTAATACGAATTATCTTTATAACCTATTACCTGAGCGACTCAGGAGCCAAATCGAATGACTCAGTTTAAAGAGCAACAAGGAAAATTGTTTAAGGTATTTTACCGGTTGATATCATAAATAATTATCAAATTTTAAGCTGATAAGTATACTAAGTATACTCTTAGTATACAAAGTATACTAAGAGTTTGGGTTTTGCTTAAATGCTACAGTAGTGGTATCTACAGTTTTGATGTTAAAGTAATAAAAATCTTTGCACGAATTTTTGTTGTGCTTTTTTTGGGGATCTTTTTTAAATATGATGTTTAAATGAAGATATGAATGGCATGGTCGATGATTTATTAATGACCAGTATCGAAATGTAATGCCGCAACACCGAAAAGCCATTGCGTTGATCAGAATTCAGGGAAACAAGGGCCTGATTCTAATTTAGTTTCCAGCATGACAGCCTAATAGATTTTAAAAGTTAGTAATGATGAATATACTAAGAATATTTTAAGTACACAAAGCATACTAAGAGTTTGGGTAGTGCTTAGATGCTGCAGCATTGGTATCAACAGTTTTAATGTTAAAGTATTAAAAATCTTTGCACGAATTTTTGTTGTGCTTTTTTTGGGCTCTGTTGTAAATATATTGTTTAGATAAAGTTAGGACTTACAATGCCGAATTAATACAAATGATCTTGATAACCTATTACTTGAGCAACTCAGAAGCCAAATTGAGTGACTCAGTATAAAGGGCGGCAAGAAAATTTGTCGAAGGTATTTTATCGGTTGATATCATAAATAATTATAAAATTTAAAACTGATAAGTATACTTAGTATACTCTTAGTATACTAAGTATACTAAGAGTTTGGGTTGTGCTTAAATACTACAGCATTGATATCTCCAGTTTTAACGTTAAATTAATAAAAATCTTTGCACGAATTTTTGTTGTGTTTTTTTGGGGGGCTCTGTTGTAAATATATTGTTTAAATAAAGTGAGGACTTGCAATGCTGAATTAATACGAATTGTCTTGATAACCTATTAC